>NW_017671808.1:214543-249363 GCF_001879085.1 Nicotiana attenuata
TTACTTTGTTTAACGGAAAAATAACGTTAGGAAATTTTTGCTCCAATTAACTAAAAAGAAAATACTCTTTTTTTTTTGTTGAAACAGAAAGTACCCTTTCTACAATATAAAAAGAAAGAACTCATTTTGTTGAAATGAAAGAAAATACTTTTCTACATCATGAAAAGAAAATACTCATTTTGTTGAAATGAAAGAAAATATTTTTTACTACATCATTCTGTTGAAATGAAAAAAAAAATCTTTTTATATTATGAAAAAAAATATTTATTTTTTTGAAATAAAAAAAAATTATTCTATCTACAACATGAAAAAAATACTCTTAATAATATTTCTATTAAACTTGAACTTAAATATTTTTTAGTTTTTTGAAATTAAATTTGCGTACTTAAAAATATGATCAAAACAAATTCCGTTTGACTTCCAAATAGTAATAAGTTCACTCTTTTTGAAATGAAGGGAGTATGAGTCGTTTAAAAGACACTATTTTTAAATATGAAATGATGTTTGGGCGATGTGAGAGTGAGAGTACCATTTTAATGCAAAGGACACTTGCGCCACCCTATGTACAACCCAATGGGCAAGTTTGAGGATAGTACAGAGGGTAGCAGAGGTAAGATTTTTGACAATTGAAGCAGTGCTAACGATCTTTAAAAAAAGTGTAATCATTAGATATAATTATTCTTCTATGTACTATATAGGTAAGTATTATTGGAGGGCTATTAGCATCATATCAAGATCTAGGGTTGATTGATACTTTAACTTTTGCAGCTATACGAGCATTAGGCACAGTTGCTTGCTGTTAATCTGAGTAGAGACAGAGGAGAGGGCAAAATGATAGATAACAATGGCAAAGTATTCATTTTTAATAGAATTTGAGTCTAAAACAGAATTTATTTACATTGATTATCGCTTACATTGAGATCATTTTTTATATTCTAATAAACAATTATTGACACAAGATTTTGCACATATAGATCTAGTAGAAACTATTGAAAAATGATAGAGATAAAAGTACCAATTAGAAGATAAACAATAAAGATAATTAGTTAAAAGTTTTAGATGTCAAAAAACAGGTCTACGCACTCTGTGGATGAGTGCATGCAGAAAAAAATAAAAATTAAAGAAGTTAACATTAAAGAAATGATGAGTGCCTGGGGAAAAGATTAAAAATTGGATACGCATAATTAACCAGAAGAATAGTGCACAAGACAGAGTACAGACCTTTAGTTGATGCTTGACATCCCCCCCCCCCCCCCAACCTCACCCCTGGATTGACCTTCTGAAATAAGTAGCCAGCTATTGGAATTGGACGGCGCAACTGTCACCTTTCACTCTTTATGTACAATTTTATAACTTGCAGTACTGCACGCTCATATTATATGTACAACACACTACATATCTCTAACTTGATTCCTATTAGCAGTGACGGATGTAACATTATTGTAGTGGTGATAAACTTCAAATTTTTGATATTTAGGTCCGAAACACGTCAAATGACGTCTGATTTCGACCAAATTTCACAGAAAGCGCTTAAACCATATATAAGACTTGTACCGGGCGTCGGAACCAAAATACGAGCCCGATACCACAGTCTTTTAATCAATTTTCATTTCCATTTTCCTTAATAATTTCAGAAAAACAATTTCACAGAAAAATTCTTTTCTCGGGCTCTAGACCTCGGATTTCGACTCCGGGCACATGCCCGAGTCCCATATTTTTCTACGGACCCTCCAGGACCGTCAAATCACGGGTCCAGGTCCGTTTACCAAAAATAATGACCAAAGTCAACTTTAATCATTTTAAAGCCATATTTTGAAATTTTTCACNCCCAAATCTCTGTTACACACCTCTCTATCACCTCATCTTAGTCTTAGTATGCCGGGTATGTCTTTGGCCAAGCCCAGGGATTGACAAATCTATAGTGGCGGGTCTATCTTCTTCTGGGCGAGCTGCGGAGCTACTTTTTCTTTCTTTCATTCCATCTGGGCAACCTTTTACACACACAACCTTTTAGAAGTGTGTCAATGACACACCATTTTGCTTAGCTGGCATATGCGTATTTAACACAAAAAACAAGAGCGTGAGAATGGTAAATTTTTTGTCCAAAATTTTATTTAAGTGCCATCTATCAAAAATTAAACCAAAATAGAAATTATTTTAAAAAACAAACACAAAAATAAAGAAAAACAAGAGGAAGAAAAGGGAAAGACCATCTGGTCTGAGCAATTCGCCGACAACTTCCCCCATAAAAAAGATAAAGTCCAATCTACAAATTTACACCATAACATTCAATTAAATAAGGTAATTTGGTCATCTTCTCTATCTTTTCCTTCTCCATTCAGAAATTTCGACGATTTGTGGTGGTGTCGAGTTTTTGAATCACCATTTGAGAGGAGAAAGTTTCGAACCTCTATTGTTGGGGTTTCTTGAGTTTTCGAATCAGCCAACGCCGGAGAAATCTCGCATCAATGTTGAAAACTGTTTGGACCGAATTGTTGAGCTTGTTTACAGAATTAAATTTTTGTTACTATTCTGAAATTTATTTTAACATTTATTGGGCTTAAATTTTTGAATCAGCTGCTGGGTTTGTCAAAATTCGAACATGTATCAAAAAATTTCGAATTATAATTTTAAGTTGTCGGTTCAATGGATGTGGAGGTGATGTGATGAGTGGTGCCAGCTATGGTCGTGGTGGTCACCTGCGATGATGTGCAGGAGAGATGGGGGAGCTGAGAGCTAACTTAGTTGGAGTTGATTCTCCGATGAGTTGGATGGAGAGTCCTTTTTTTTCTTTTTTTTTTAAAATAATAATTGGATGGATTCTTTTATTTTTCTACTTTAAGTTAGTGACACGTGTCACAACCTTATTCATGCGTGACACACACATGTTTAGAAAAAGTGGTCAAACACAGAAGTGGTGTGTCATTGACACACTTCTAAAAGGTTGGTTGTGTAAAAGATTGCCCGTGGTAGAGAGGTGTGTAATAGGGATTTGGGTGCAAGGTCAATGGGTAAACTATGTATTTTGCCAATCCTATATAAGGGAAGGGAACTTGTAAAGACACGTTCTGATTATTGGAATACAATTACTTTCTTTTGCTTTCTATTGATGACTTTGCTATTTCACATTCTAATTTCCTTTCTTATCACTGAGAGAATATAAAATTTCTTGATTATCAGTAGCCCAAGTACTTCTAAAAATAGGCTTCGACTGAGAATCTAATTCTTCGGTTAAACAAATTGGTTCCGTTACTGGAAAATCTGATAATCTTTTCACTATCCAAATTTATTTTTCTGTCAAAAAATTATGTCGACCGCTAACGACAACAACCAACAAAGCCAACAAAACCAGCAAAATCAGCTGAACCAACAGAATCAACAAGAGAATGAAACTCCAATCCCTTCACCCCAAAATTGTCCTCAACACTCCTGAGAAGGGTCACCTGACAGATCAACATCACATGTGAATGACCAACAAGGGGAAGATCAAACTGCTGATGATGCATTGAAGCAACTAATTGCAGAACACGTCAACAATGCTTTTCAAGCTTTTGTTAGTTGGTTGCCAATTATACCACCAACTCCACCTCCAAATAACACCACAACCATAGAGAATCCACGCTCGGGACTTGCTAATTCAGGCAGTGGAGGAACTCCCAGCGAATCTCGCGATGGAAGGTCAAGTATTCCAAATAATTCTGATTTACAAAGTTTAGTACTAACTTCGCAGAAACAGCTCAAGGAGCAGAACGATCGCATAAAGAAGATACTTTGGTGTGCCAACCGTGATTAAAGGAGTGGATCTTGATAAATAATCTCAATAGCTCTGGAAGCCAAGTGCCGCTCCCTTGCCTATTCCAAAAAAGTTTAAGATGTCCGATATTTCGAAGTATGATGGGACAACTGACCCATGATATCATGTAACTGCATTTATAACTGGCGTGAAGGGCAACGACTTGATCAAGCAAGAAATTGAGTCGGTGATGGTCAAAAAATTTGGCAAAACACTCACAAAAGGAGCACTGACATGGTATTCTCTTTTACCAGAAAATTCTATTGATTCTTTTGCTGAGCTTGCGGATTCATTTATAAATGCACACTCGGGAGCTCAAAAAGTTGAAAAGAGGATGGAAGACATCTTCAAAATAACACAAGGAGATACGGAGCTACTCAGGGAATTTGTGGATAGATTTCAGCGTGAAAGGATGATGCTACCGCGTGTACCGGATAATTGGGCGGCCATGGCGTTTGCAAGTAACTTATATTAAAAAAGCTCAGAAGCCACGAGGAGACTCAAAGAAAGTTTACAAAAATTTCCCGCAACAACTTGGAATGATGTTTACAATAGGTATAGCATGAAGTTGCGGATAGAAGAAGATACTATCACTCAATCATGGGGAGATGAAAGAATAAGTTCGAGGTGACCAGAAACTGAAAAAAGGACCGGTAAGAACATGTATGAACCTTACATGGGACCAACAGGAAGGGATTCACGTTCTAAACAGGAGAACCCAAGGTACGATTCTAGATCAAGGGACAGAGATGCGGCTTCGTCATCCAAGTTTGGAAAGGAGCGAGATACGCGGGACAACAACATTAGTAAAAAAGCAAAGATTGGTGGTTACAGTTTCAATTTTAGCACATCTGAGTTGGTAGTTGTTTTAAGAAGCATGGGAGATAAGGTGCGGTGGACAAAAGAAATGAGATCGAACCCCAGCAAAAGAAACCCAGATTTCTGGTGCGAGTTTCATAATGACCACGATCATAAACAGCAGATTGCAGATTGCTAAGTAGAGCACTTGTTAAAACAAGGTAATTTACCCGATTTGTTTAGTGAGAAGAGTAAGAAAGCATATATGAAGAATAGACAGGAGCCACCAAAACCTCCGTCACCGAAAAACGATTAACGTGATAAGCGGAGGAGAGGGGGTCAACAGTGTGACATATACGGCTGCAAAAAAGGTGTCAAAAGTCACAGTTACTCACGGAAAGCGAGTTCGCCAAGTTTTGGAAGAAGACAGTATAACATTTGATGATACAGACGCAGATGGCGTGATGATCTCACACAATGATGCACTGGTAATATCTTTACTTGTACATGATATTAATGTGAAACGAGTTTTGATTGATCCAGGTAGCTCTATAAATATCATTCTTTTAAGAGTGGTAAAAGAGATGCAACCTGATGACAAATTGGTAACCTAAGCACGTGTCTTATCTGCATTTGATAATTCAAGCGTTGTTACAAAAGGGGAGATAGTGCTCACCACATTCACAGAAGGAGTAGTCAAAGATATGAAATTTCAAGTGATAGATATGGACATGGCGCACAATATGATCCTCGGCAGACCTTGGATTCACGAGATCGATGTTTTTCCGTCTACTTTACATCAAGTTATTAAGTTCCCTTCGCAATGGGGAATTAGACAAATCCGTGGTGGTCAACAGGCTTCTAGAAGTATCAATTTAGTGGCAGATTCAAGAATAAAATGCAACATTGCAGACGAAAAATAGCAATTACAGCATTCAGTTGAGGATTTAACAATACAAACCTCAACTTGAGATGGACAAACGAATGTAGACTCAAGGCCTGATACTATTCAAGAGCCAGAAGAGAACGAAAACATCAAAACAACAATTGAGAAACTCGAAACTGTGGTACTGTTTATATATTGGCCGGATAGAAAAGTTTACATCGCAACAAACCTGAGCCCAGAGATGAAAGGTAACTTAATTGAATTCTTAAAAGCTAACGCAAATTGCTTTTCTTGGTCGCATTCAGATTTGATAGGTATACTACCGAAGGTGATGACCCATAAGCTTAAAAAATATCTAATATATCTACCTATCAAACAGAAGAAAAGGAAGCAATAATCTTTCAAAAACCAGGTGATTCAGGATGAGGTACAAAAGCTTTTAAAAATCGGGTCTATCCGAGAGGTAAAATATCCTAATTGGCTAGCTAATACTGTAGTGGTGCCCAAAAAGAATGGTAAGTGGCGAGTTTGTGTAGATTATACTGACTTGAATAAAGCTTTCCCTAAAGATTCTTTTCCTTTACCACACATAGATCAACTAATTGATGCTACTGCAGGACATGGATTGTTGAGTTTTTTAGATGCCTATTCATGATATAATCAAATAAAAATGGATCCTTTAGATGAGGAAAAAACTTCCTTTATTTCAGACATAGGGGCTTACTATTATAAGGTCATGCCTTTCGGCCTAAAGAATGCTAGAGCCACGTACCAGAGGTTAGTAACGAAGATGTTTCAAGAACATCTGGGGAAAACCATGGAAGTCTATATTGATGACATGCTAGTCAAGTCAACACAGGCAGGGGATCACATCCAACATTTGTCAGATACATTTCAGATTCTTCGCAAATTCAATATGAAGTTAAATCCCGAAAAGTGTGCATTTGGCGTATCTTCAGGTAAGTGTTTAGGTTTCCTTGTTTCTAACCGAGGAATTGAAGTAAATCCAGCACAAATTAAAGCCATTGAAGAAATACCGGATATACTCACAAGCAAAAAAGAGGTGCAGAGATTGACAAGTAGGATAGCAGCATTGGGAAGGTTTATTTTTAAATCTTCGGAGAAACGTTTTAAGTTCTTTTTAGTGTTGAAAAAATAAAGCCAAGTTTAGTGGATCGGGGAATGCCAACAAGCACTCAAAAATCTAAAAACATATTTGTCAAATCCACCATTGTTGGCTAAACCGAAGGATGGAGAAAGGCTACTCATCTATCTTGCTGTGTCAGAAATGGCGGTAAGTGCAGTATTAGTTCGAGAAGACAAAGGTAAAAAATCTCCAATTTATTATGTTAGAAAGTCCTTATTGGATGCTGAAACTCGATATCGTCATTTAGAAAAACTTGCTTTATCACTAATAATGGCATCTAGAAAGTTGATGCCTTATTTTCAATGTCACCCCATCTCTGTAGTGACCGCTTACCCCTTACGAAATATATTACATAAGCAAGAATCAGGTAGATTAGCCAAGTGGGCTATAGAACTAAGTGAATATGATATCACATATCAACCTAGAACTGCGATAAAATCACATGTTTTAGTAGATTTCGTGGCAGACTTCAGCCCAGGAATAGTAATAGAAGCAAAAAAAGAACCGCAGGTATTCAATGGGTCTAATCCAGGTACTTGGACCCTATTTACTGATGGCTCCTCAAATGTTAAAGGAGCGGGTTTAGGCATTGTTCTAATCCAACCTTCGGGAGAAACTATAAGGCAAGCCATAAAGTGCCATCCCATTACTAACAATGAAGCAGAATATGAAGTTGTAATTACAGGTCTAGAATTGGCACGAGAGCTCGGAACCAAGGAGCATCACGTTGGCTTTGAAGCAGCTGCATGGTACTGGCATTTTGTAGACGTGGTTCGGTTATTCCTATTTGTCTCACAGGTTGTAATCAAGAGCGACTCGCAGCTTGTAGTTAATCAAATGCCCCTACTTATATAGCTAGAGACGTGAGGATGCAACAATATTTGGAAAGGCACAAGATTCAATCAGACAATTCCAATCTTGGAAAATCATGCAAATACCCAGGGAAGAAAATGTTAAAGCAGATGCACTGGCTAATCTCGCATCTGCTTCCGTAATACATTTGTTTCATTCGGCACTCGATCAGGACAAAAACGAGGTAAATTTCAATAATTTAACTTGGGATTGGAGAAACAAGATCGTTAATTTTTTTTGCAGTATGGGTTTCTACCCGAAGATAAGAAAAAGGCTCAGGCACTTAGACAAAAAGCTGCCCGTTATTGCTTGAATCGTGGCTACTTGTATCAAAAAATGTTCGGTGGACCCTTAGCAAGGTGTCTCGGACCTTCTCAAACAGAGTATGTGATGAGAGAAGTACATGAGGGACGCTGTGGAAATCATGCAGGAGGAAGATCCTTGGTAAAAACTCTAATTAGAGCAGGATATTATTGGCAAAAAATGGAAGAAGATGCGGAAAACTTTATGGCCAAATGTGTCAAATGCCAATGATATGGTAACAACATGCATCGCCCAACAGAATTATTACATCTGGTTATTTCACTGTGGCCTTTCATGAAGTGGGGGATGGATATCGTAGGTACGCTACCACAAGCCAAAGGAAATGTACGATTTTTACTAGTACTAACTGATTTTTTTACCAAGTGGGTAGAAGCAGGTGCCTTCAAACAGGTACGGGAAAAAGAAGTCAGGGACTTCATTTGGCGAAACATCATATGCCGGTTTGGAGTTCCAAAAGAAATCGTGTGTGATAACGGCCCGCAATTGATAGGTGCGAAAATCACAGAATTCTTTCAGAGTTAGCAGATTAAAAGGATAACTTCAACACCTTATCATCCTGTGGCCAATAGACAAAGTTACTACTTCTACACAGCAATGGCCAATGAAGATCTGAATCAACAAACAAGGTTATTATTAATAACCTAAAGAAAAGATTAGAGGAGTCAAAAGGAAAGTGGCCAGAAGTGTTACCAGGAGTCTTAACGACAGCAAAAACAGGTACGGGAGAGACTCCGTTCTCACCCGTGTATGGTGCTGAAGCCTTAATTCCAGTTGAAATAGGTGAACCAAGTACGAGATACATCTAGGCAACTGAAGAATCAAATGAGGAACAGATGCGAATAAGTCTCGATTTGCTTGAAGAAAGGAGAGAAACATCTCTGATAAGGATGGCAGCGTAGAAGAAAATTATTGAGCGATATTACAATCGGAAAGCTCATCTCACGTACTTCAAGATTGGGGAATTCGTACTCAAAAAAGTTATTCAATCGTCAAAAGCGGCCAATGCAAGAAAATTGGGTCCAAATTGGGAAGGACCTTACAGGATTCGAGGTATTGCTGGAAAGGGTGCATATGAGTTAGAAACAATGAATGGCAAAGTAGTCCAATCAAATTGGAATGATGTTCATTTGAAGAAGTATTACTTCTGAAAGGGAAAACCCCCGGTCAGGTATCATTTATGCAAGGTTTAGATTTATTCTTTTTTTAATTATACTAACCATTTTAGATGATAGGCACAAAGCTAGCCCACACCAAATGATGATTTTAGACCTAAAAGACATGCGGGATGCAAAATCATCCCCAGTCTGGGTTACAACCTTTCTGATGGAAATAAAAGGGCTAAGTAGTCATCATCTAAAAAATATATATACCTATGAGTCCCGTATGTTTTTCCTTTTCAGGAAATGCACCACATGGAAGGAATAATCAAGTGCTCGAGATTTCATACTTCAAAGCTCTAACACTTGGGGGACTATATATATGAAAGGCAAAGAAGACTAGAAAAGTCAGAATTCGAGTCAAGCCTGAGGCAATCTACCCAACAAATCGGAAGTTCAGAGCAAATGAAGAGCTAGAAACACTAGCCTGATTCAGAAACCTATGATGAAGTATACACTTGCAGATGTAAATTACAAAATCTTACGAGTATCTAGGTTAGAGGCAATATTTAGTCATGGTTTACAAGATATACCCTTAAATTTGTAAAATCCTGTTATAAAGAAAACAGTTATGAAAGAGTTGTAGATGTTACTTGAATACATGTAAAGTATATAGTTTGAAAGTTCAAGAATACAAAACTTCCTCAAATCATTCAAAGAAATATGTGTGTTCCTACTTCTTCTTTCGTATGTTTACACCAATATGAAGTTGAGACGTCTTCTTTATTAAGTATCGTTTATAAAAGGGCCCTCATATATAATTCGTGCTTATTCAAAAAGTCACGGAGCATTGAAGCATTTTTAATGCAAAGTTAAATAATAAAGGGTGAAATAAAAACCCGCATTTNGCGCGAGCAATCTAGTAGAATAAACAAAACTCCCTACAACTACTGTCGGAAATAAAATAGAAATAAATAGTAAATACAACAAGGAGGAGATTTGTCTTCAAACCCCGAAATAAGACAAGGGTAAACCAATAAGAGAGTAGAACAGAAACTCAAAATAAGATATTATGAGAGTTGGACAAAAACTTGGAAAGTAATATTATATAAACTTGGTTAAAACTAAGTATAAACTTAGTTCCAAAACCCCAAAAGAGACTAGGGGTAAAACTTTCCAATCATTACTAAACCCTAAAATGGACCAAGGGTAAACTTCCCAAATATTCCACCAATAAAAAAAAAAAAACAACAAACTCTTCAATCAAACTCTCACTATGGGGCAGGTTCTGAACCAGTATTATCAGAAGGATTCAAGATGGCATCATTAGTAGAAGGAGGTTCAACTTGAGTAGAAGAGGTTTGAACAACAGCTTCACCAGGAGCAAGTCATCACCCACGGGAATGTCTACCTCAGGTGAAGAAAAGTTTTGACTCTGCTGAGTTTTCTCAATAGTTTCTTTAGTTTTTGCAATTTCAGTAGCTAAGTCAAAGCCTTCCTGTCTTACCTCCATTAAAGTTCTGAGGCGCGTGTTCAAGAAAGCCCAACTAACATCAACAGTAGCTTTTTCCTCAAGGGCTTCATAATCCCTCTCCCACTGCTCAATTTCGGCACTTAGCTCTTCCTTTTCAATCAAAGCAGCATCATAAGAAGCTTGTAAGGGGGCGAGTGACCTCTCTAAGAACTGAACTTTGCTAGAAGACACACGGGGATCTTCTTGAGTTTGGATGAGCGTTTGAACAAGCTCCCCAGCGTAAACTTCCTTTTGGTTCAGCAGTTCTTTCAACCCTCTAATTTCTTCAATGCTTTGAAAAGCTCGGCAAATGAAGACTCGAGGAGGTCTTTATCTTTGCCCACTTGACTAGAAGAGGCCTTCTCAATCGCCAACTCTGCTGCCATTACCTTCACTTGTTGCTCCAAGGTACACTTCTCCTCATCTAAAGCTTCTTTCTCAATCTCAATGCCATCAAACTGTTCCTTTCAATTGTCCGCTTCAGTGCGATAGTCGTTCATTAATTATTCATTATGGACGATTCTCTTCATCAACTCCGTGCAAATTAGGTTGATCTACACGAGGAAAAGGAAAATGTGATTACCGAATACAGATAAAAAGAAAGTACATGCAAAATAAAAAGCTAAAGCTTGTACCTTTAAAGATAAATGGACAATTTCATTCATCCACGCTAAAGAGCTGTGGCTTTCCAATTTGGACTTCTCAACTAGGCCAATCAACGATTTTAGCCATACATCGGCTTGGCCAGATTTCTTCAGAAGATTACCACCCTCAGGGATTTCGATGGTAACTTTTTTCATTACCCTACTGTTACTGGAAAAACCAACTTCAACATGAGAAGTTGTAACAATAGGGGCAGTTGAGGGGGTAAAAACAGGCACAGGCGGAGCAATAGCAGCAGCAACAGGTGCAAGGAATTGAGGATAACCTGGAACAGATACTAGGAAAGAGGCAAGAGGCGCTTCCTCAGAAACAAAGTCGAAATCTTCATTATCAAACCCACGAGAAAAAAGTTGTTCTGTAGAGTCACGGGGTGCGGCAGGCATCTCTTCATCGGAGCTCACCAAAGTGGTACTTTCGGGCTCGTGCATGGGAAGTGAACTTGGAGAAGGAGTGACTTCGTCATCTGAAATAACACGTCTCCTAGCTCGAGACCTACAAACTAACAAGCCCTCCTCTTGTTCCTCGTCACCCTTGGAACTGTGTGCCCTATAAGCTTTTCTCTTTAATGAGGAATTAAAAATCATCTCTTGAGCCATAGATAGAGAAAGTCTAGAAGCAGCAATAGATGCGGCGCTAACACCCCGAATGGGAAACCCTAATGAAGAAAGAAGATAGTAAATTTTAAAGTAAATATGAAAGCAAGGTAGAGAATTGAAAGGAAGGATACAATAAGCCTTCACTTTCCAACCAAACCTATTAGAGAGGTACTTCCAAGACCTTCCTTCCATAGTAGCAACAGTCAACAATTTTCTTATCCAACCACGAAAGTCTGGAATCTCCTCAACAGCTTCAATGGTTGCTGAAAAAGGAAAAAAAATATACACTCACGAGATTGTAAGTTCTTGTTTTTTCAATAGAAAAAGAAGAATAAGGTTAAAAAGAAAAACTTACGTGCAAAGTTCCATTTTTCTGGAAAAGCCATGTTCTCTTCACCCACTAAAGCTTTTGTGGGAGCAGCAACGAAACGGGCATACCAGCTACGATCCTTGTCATCTTCAAGGCTAACTAAAATCCTTTTACTCCTGGCCACGAGAGTAAATATCCTAGAACGAAACAACTTGGGGAATATAGATGAATCAAGTGATAAAAGGTAAAGGGTAAAGATGACAAATTCGACAAGTATCTTAAGCATGCCACTACTCTCCATACAATAGGACCAATCTGTCCTAAGCAAACATTAAAGAAACGATAAAATTCTATAATGACTGGATCAATAGGTGGTCAGAAGCCTAATGTAAAGGGATATGTATAAACAAAGGAATAACCAGCTTTGTATGAGGTGATCCTTTGATTTGCAATAGGGATTAAAATTGGAAAATCAGATTTTCAATGGCATTCACTTCGCACAAGAGAAATCAAGCCCTCAGTAATCAGGGAAGGGTAAACATCAACACGATCATGGGAAGTCATAGATGTAACTTGATTTCTAATCGATTCTCGATCACTAGAGAAGGAAATTTCAGCGGGGACAATCTCATCAATTGTGGTTTTCGAAAAGGTTCACTAGAATCCCTACTTCTAGCAGAAGATCTATGAGAAGAAGAAGCCCTAGTTCTAGAGGACGAAGGGGTAGTAACACTGGGTTGAGAAGAAGAATCACGAATAGATACAGACCCTAAACTACGTAATCTGCCACCTCTTCTACTTCTTATAGGAGCAGATGAAGGGGGAAGTTCATCTACTATAACTACTCTACGAGGATCGGGATTTGGAAAAGACATGGTCGTATAAGAAAATAATACGAGTTGATGAACAAGAACTATCATAGAAGAAGAATACTATAGATTAAAGGATTTTGTGAAAGCAAAGGCATAATGAGGTATTTATATGAAGAAGCAACCGTCATATGAAGGAGTTCATGATGGAAACGTCATAATGAAAATAGTCACTTCGTGACTGATGCAGCCGTCGAAAAGCCCTAAAAACCGCTGAAGAGTTGAAGATCCAATCAATGAATGCCACATGTCACAAACATTAAATGGAAGTGACATATGACGCGTTGGTTTTGAAGAAGACGTAGTGATACATGAGAAAAATTCCCGCCATAAATGTGATCCACTTCCCAAATATTCAATTGCTGAATAATTAGTAAGTGGGGGGACTATCTGTATTGGTGAAAATAAATATTACACGTGGACTTATATGTGGCTGATGTGGCAAGGCACGTGAATCACTAAGAAAGCGACAACTGGAGAGATGCATTAAAAGAGGCACGAGTCGAAATAGGTACGAGCAAATTACCCACGAGATAAAAGGGGTATGGTCGCTCGAGTCAAAATTGCTATATGAAGAGACACCGGCAGAATGAATCAAGACAGTAAAGAAGGAAGATTCATGAATCGTCAATTAATATGCATGAATGATCATAGACGTTATAGAATCTTCATGAACAACTACGATTACCAATTATAACGTCTCTTTAATATCATTGATGTTCATAATGATTCAATCATAAAAGGGAAGAAACATTGTACTTATAGATTCCTATATAAGGGAAGGGGATTCACTTATAAAGACACGTTCTGATTATTATTGGAATACAATTACTTTCTTTTGCTTTCTGTTGATCACTTTGCTATTTCACATTCTAATTTCCTTTCTTATCACTGAGAGAATATAGAATTTCTTGATTATCAGTAGCCCGAATACTTCTAAAAATAGGCTTTGACTGAGAATCTAATTCTTTGGTTAAAGAATTATAATAATTGGTTCAATTGAATCCAGCGGCAGAGCTCACAATTTTTATTATGGAGTGTATACATATAAAAAGTTAAACACAAAGAAAAGTAAAGGGGATTTGTTATAAATAGAATCCTATTTATGGTGAATGTTCAAATTTAGAGAGATTCTAGGGTTTATTACTTGGTGACTAAGTCACCATCTCCCTATAAATAGAGGGTTCTATTCCATTGTAATTCATCCCATATCAATAAGAATTCTCTATACCTACTTTTCTCTGCAATACTCTTCTTCTTCTTTTATTATTTCATAACACGTTATCAGCACGAGACTCTAACCAATTGAGTAGAAGCTTTGGGATTGAGCATAATGATTGTCAATTATTCCATGAACTTCCTTCATGATTAAATTTTAGTCTTAAGGTAAGTATTTTGCTTTATTTTTCTCTTTTATATTCTTGAAATTCTATAATTTTAATTTATATACAAGCAAAGACAACAAAGTTTGATTATAACTCTAATGGAGTTTGTAAAAAATTATAATCACCTGAAGTGGTAAAATTTCTATGCCTCGCCATGATCAAATTCATGTATGATTGTGGGCAAAGAATTGAAAACCCGTCCCATTGAATTTGCTCCATTCTCATTCCCTTAAGAGAATGTGATAGCAGTATGTGATATGTCCGAAAGAAGACAAAACTATTACCGTGAAGGTATCAATGGATGTGGACGTGGCAATAGACGAAATTATAATCGTCATCATTGTGGTAATGAAAACAATAAGGATTCTCAAAATAATCCTTCACTTTGTGAAAGTAATATTAGTCATCGATTTGACATAAGATTTTATAAAGCACATATAGATGATTATGGCCCATTCATGATGTGAATGTGACAACATCTGATTTATGAATACATATTTATTCTTCAAAGAATATGAACGTGCTAGTGGTAGTGAATATACCGCACTCACCTCTAAAAGGACGTTTGAGATGATATAAGAAAATAATGTCAATGGTCATTGGTCATGTACCTATTGTACGCCAAAATATTTTGGCATTGTGAGTAACGGTAATGCAAGAAACAGATCTTGCATATAATTTTGACCATAACCATAATGGTATAACTTTCTCTTTAAAAGAGATATTCACCATATGGGTGTTGATGAATATGTGGTACTACAAAATTAATTGAGAACTCTACAAGAGCTAGTTATACTATTTTGGAGAAACACAATTAATTACCAATAAGGTATTGTTTGTAGTAAGTCTCAAAGAAACTTTTCAGTTTCCAAAGTATACGCGAAAGCGGTTGATTATATTGAGACTATAAATAAAGGAAAGATTTAATATCTTTTATTACTACAACTTGTGGCGGGATAATATGTATGTGAAAAGCTACCCTCTTTATTCTCCAGTTTGTACTACCCAAACAAAAAAATGCCACAATAAAGAGAAGTTTATTGATATAAAAACCTATATCATAATAAACTTGGAGTTTATTGATAATTGCACACATCATGGTGTAAATCTGAACTTTATCAATATTGATAATTTATTCAGTTGGCATAATTGGTTTAGCCATGTTAATTTAACTATGATGTGCAAAAAATAAAAGAGAATTCACATGGGTAAATATTAAAGAACTAGAAAGTTCTTTACGAATTCTCTTACATTGCTTGTTCTTATTGATTAATAGACCAACTAAAATTGGACTGAATCCCATGAATGCTGGAAATATCAAAGGTGAATATGGGCCCATTCACCTGCCATGTATACCACATAAGATGCATCTATGAGATGGTTACATGTGCGATTATTAATAACCCGCAACATGGTATTTTGCGAGGTAACTTGCTCAAAATTTAATTTCGAGCATAATTTCCAGATTTTCTATTCAAGAAGTTCATCTTGATAAGTTGGTTTACATCACAGTTGGTTTGGCAAAATAATTTATTAAGTGCCTCTACTTAATAGCTAAACTATTGCTTATGAGAACAAAGTTACATATATCAGTTTGATATATGTTATATACGAAAGTATATTATTTTCTCCCCTCACAAGTGGTTCAGGGTCAGGAACCAAATAATTCCATCTTATTGTTATTGATGTGCGGTGTATATTATGATTGACACCATAACGCACAAAGATGGGTTCTCAAAGTTGATGAAACAAGTTAGTTTTTCTAACATGAGGGGGAGACATGATAAACAGTTGAGAAAAAGTTACGTGGAATGAATTATCATTAGTACATTTAGATCCTCGAATAAGATAATATGAACTTGAAGCTCATAAAAGGATAATTCATTTGCAATATATTGCAAAGCATGCCAGACGCATTTGCCGACCCAAGGAAAGTAACTATATTCTCACTGCAAATGCTCCTATTAGAATAAGTCCTAGAAGGACAAAGTCTATGGTACGCTTAAAGCATATAGACAAATCGATTTCAAATAAAACTTCTTGATAAAGAAGATGAGCAAATGATCAAAATGATCATAATAAAGGAGGCAAGTGATCTAGAAGATCACATGACATAACATTTTATAAAATCTCAAGAGAGATTCAGGTATCTGAAAATATGAATGAAGAGATCTCTATGTTATGTTTTTATGAAAAATAAGGAGGTTGGAACCGATACAAAATATTTGTCGACGACATCTATAATAGCGCTAAATATATATGAGGATCTTATGTCTGAAGAAACAATTTGAATAGATTTGGTTTCATATGAAAGACATGTAGTTTTGAACATGTAGTTCAAACACTTGAAAGTATAAAGTCAATGGTATGTGCAATCAGTTTTCGATATCTTATATGTCTAGCATGACATGAAAACTTGATATGCATCTAAAGTCTATTATATGGCTTATATAACTTAACAATCCCTGAAGGATTTAAATTGCTTAAAGCATATAGAATTCATGGTCATGAAGTACTACATCCTCAATGCAATTTGTGCACAAATGTATCTTGCTATAACTATATGCATGATAATATGATAGCAAGAGTTTTTACCTCTATGTGAAGATATTGAACTGACGATTCCAACAAGATCATATGAAGACAATTCATCTCTATCAAGAATGATGATTTCAAGGTGCAACATATTCATTCGAGTTAATATGGTTGATATATTTATCAAATCTCTACCAAAGATCTTTTGAAGATGGTGCACAAGATTGGAATGCAAATGCTTAAGGATGTGAAGTGATGCTCTCATGAGGGGGAGTTAATACACGTTGTACTCTTTTTCCCTTACAAGGTTTTGTCCCACTGGGTTTTCCTTGCAAGGTTTTTAAAGAGGCAAGCAAAAGGCGTATTATTAGATATGTGTACTCTTTTTCCTTTTCTAGATTTTTTTCCCATTGGGTTTTATTTTAGTTAAGGTTTTCACGAGGCACATTATCTGTTTAATAGACATTCAGGGGGAGTGTTATAAATAGAATCCTATTTATGGTGAATGTTCATATTTAGAGAGATTCTAGGGTTTATTACTTGGTGGCTAAGTCACCATCTCCTTATAAATAGAGGGTTCTATTCCGTTGTAATTCATCCCATATCAATAAGAATTCTCTATACCTACTTTTCTCTGCAATACTCTTCTTCTTCTTTTATTATTTCATAACAGGATTCAACATATAATACATTTGTATAGAACAAGATTTTTTATCTAGCAACACCTTGTAATTTTAGTTATATGTGGCTCTGTCACTGATTGAATCCATAACTTTCGCGGCAAAGCATGAATTTATATATAAAAATTCATTAACATTGTAAGAAATAGAGAATATGAACCCATAACTTTAAAAATATGATGGGTTCAATCAATGCTAAAGACATTAAATAATGAAACCATAAAATTTAAATTCTGCATCCGTCTATGATTATCGATATGTGCTAATTCAAAACCAAGGATTGACTATGTGACTTAATGACTTTCCTATAAGGATATGAATTTCACTTCCATTAAACATATGGATCGCTAGCATTTCTAAAATCTTTACCGACGTAGATAATTGGCATGAACCACCTCGGCCAATGTTTGATGCCCGTATTATGAGGTCCAGCTAATTTGGATTTGCCCGTATTAGGACCATTAAAGAAGGAAGAGGTTCCTACAATGATTTTTATTATTTTGAGAGTTTGAACTTAAGACTTCTGATTAAAGAGTATGCACAATTAATTTACCATAACTATTGGACGAAATTTTCTCTAGAAATAGACATGATTCAACCCTAGTAATCAATTCATAAACAATATCGTTCTGATTCACAATTGATCAAGCAATAACATATGGACTAATTGTTAATTGTAGAAAAGGAATTTGTTGCACAACATTTTACAAGAAAGATTATTAATAGTACTATTTAAAATTGTGAAGCACGTGTGATGCATGCAATCTCACACGTTACTCCCCCTAAAAAGAAGTAAATAATCCTATCATCGAGAAAGAAAAAAGAAAACCATAGTGTTTAAAATCCATCTTAGCTAGTGTAGCAGGACTAATTTGGAAATACTAGGACTAGCTATAACTAAAGAGAAGACCAAAAAGGGAAAGGAACCTAGTAAAACTATGAATATTATATAAGTTAACATAGAACTTGCAGTTACCATTACACATTAGATTCCCAGTTAAGTACTACTCCTATCTTCTGATCCCTATTTTGAGTGTCAAATTTTCTGGGATTGATGCCCTTTCTGGTGCTGCAGATTGACGGCAATGCCTTTTGTCTAACAAATTAAAACTGATTGAAATACAGTAATGTACTGACAATCCTTACTGATATTTTACTTCTCTGGAAGATCCTATTTATATCATTGGAGAGATATGATGCCAGCATCTTAAAGCTGGGACTCACTAATATATGCATATATTTTTATTTTTATTTTTGATTTTCCATTTCTCGTGCCTAAATTGCAGCTGTAATATTAAAGGACGAAGCGCTCCAACAACAACTGGGCCTTAGTGCTAAATAAAATTGGGATAGGCGATATGAATCATCACTTCTTTCTTTAAATGAAATTTTACATGCTATAGCTAAATAATATACCATATTTAAAATATTTTAAAAATATTATTATTTATAATTACTTTTTATCTTATTTTATAACAAAGTACAAATATATACAATTAATTTTTTCCTCACCCACTCTCTCTATCTCTCCAAGAAAACGAGATTAACTTTTCTATACAATTTTTTTATATAATCCTTTCTCCCGTTTCTTTCTCTAAATATATATACACTACTCCCTTTATATGTACAAAACCTAGTTATTTTTTTTTTCCTCTTTCATTGTTTGATCAATAAAGTGAAAAACCCTAGCTTTTTTTCGATCCGTGAAAGATGGCATCTAAATCATCAGGTAGGCCAAGGGCTTTGATTTTGGGTCCGATGATATTCTCTGCTCCTATGAAGATTTTTTCCATCAGGATCCCTCTAATGGCTCCCATCACGTCCAGCCGGAGCCAACCAAACAGTCGCCTCTCTCTCTTTTCCCTTCTCTAATCTCCACCATCAGATCCAGCCGTCATTCTACAAATACACTAAAATTTGAGTGTATTCTGGATTTTTTATTGCAAATTTAGTTTGTTTGTTTTTTTTGCATTTTCGCCTATATTTATGTATTTCGAAGGTTATTTTTTGTGGCAGATCCCTATATTTTGTGAATTTTTGTTGTTTGAATATAGTCAATTGAATACATTCGAAAATTCTTGTCGGTACGGAGATGTCTGTACTTATCTTCGAGAGGTTGTCAAACCCTTAGGAAACTTCACATTCTTGAATTCTTGTCGTGCGAATATGTTAACTCTTGTAACTAAATGTCACGACCCTAAAATCGACCCGGTCGTGATGGCGCCTATCGTGAAACTAGGCCAGCCAACTAAATTCCCAAACACTCCAGATTTCATTTAAAACTTAAGTAAAATCATATTTTAACAGAGTCCCAATAGAAGACAAGTAAAGATCAAAATAAAGCGGAAAATACATGCCCGACCTCAGGGGTCACTAGTCATGAGCAAAATACTACAATGGCTCGAAATAAGACAAGACTAACATAGTCTGAGAATAGCCAACAACACAATGAAAGGAAGATAAGGAAGGAGAAGGCGGGACTGCGATCGCCCAGCAGCTACCTCGCTATCTCCAAGGAAGTTTGCAAATAAAATGATCTACAACCGCTATTGTGCACTGAGATACCTGGATCTACTCACAGGGGTGCAGGGGGTAACGTGAGTACACCAACTCAGTAAGTAACAAGTCCAAACTATGTACTGACAGGTAGTGACGAACCAAACCTCAACAAGTAATATAAATTAAACGGTACAGAAAGTAGACATGCTTGCAGATTCAAGTAATATCTCAACAGTAAATAAATGCAGACTAAACAGTACAGAGTATAATACTCAGGAATCTCTATGTACCAATGCACATATAACATGATCAATGTTCCGTGTACCTTCACTCACAAGTGCTCCACCACTCGGTACTGTATATGGCCATCAGGCCCAGGAAAGATCCATCCCGGAATATATATTTATCACTGACCGCAGTCATCCAGTACCGAGGAAGGCCATTCTAGCCCTATGGAGAAGATCCATCTCCAGGTATAAATACTTCGGACAAGATCCATGTCCAGGGAAGNATATATATATATATATCAATCACTCATCGCAGTCATCTAGTACCGAGGAAGGCCATTCCAGCCCTATGGAGAAGATCCATCTCCAGGTATAAATACTTCGGATAAGATCCATGTCCAGGGAATATCCATCCCTCAATATCATCAACTTCACTCACTGGGGGTGTGTTACAGACTCCGGAGGGGCTCCTACAGCCCAAGCGTTATCATAATCATCAACATAACCATTGCGGCGTGCAGCCCGATCCCATATACTGTCACTCACAATCAGGCTCTCGGCCTTACTCAGTCATCACTCTCTAGTCTCATTCACACGGGTGCAAAAATGTCACGATACTAGCCCGAACAATGATAGGATATGTCAAATAACAATAATCGAGACTGAGGCATGATATAATATGCATGAACATGACTGAGTATAAAATATCAATAAAACAAGTAGCATGACAGCAAGAATCGACCCTTAGGGTCTCAACAGTATTGGCGCGAAGCCTTAACATGATAATTAGCATGATTTACAGCTCATCAACTTAATCATATAAGTGCGACACAAATATCAGCAAGAAAGAGTCACTAAGAGGGGCCATGGAATGATCTAGGCCGCAATTCCCACGGTACACGCCACACGCCCGTTACTTGGCATTTGCGTCACCTCAATAGTAATCATAGAACACATAGTTCGGGGTTTCGAACCCTCAGAACCAAGTTTGGAAGCGTTACTTACCTCAATCCAAGCCAAACTCTAGCCCGCGACGCCCTTGCCTCTCGAATCGGCCTCAACACGCGTCGAATCTGTCCAAAATCGGAATCATAACAGCAAAATAGGCTAAAGGAACAAAACCCACTCGCAAATAACCAATTTACACCAAAAATCCCGAAATTGGCGAAACCCGACCCCCGGACCCACGTCTCGGATTATGATAAAATTAACAAAACTGGAATCCTTACACTCTCACGAGTTCATACATACCAAATATACCAAAATCCAACCACAAATGACCCCTCAAATCCCTAGATTAAGGCCTCCAATTTCCAAGCCCTAAATCCCAATTTTGCTACTAATTTCTATAGATTTCAAGCTTAAACAGTTAAAAACCATCATAGAAACAAGTTTAGGGTCCAAAAATCTTTCCTCCACGAAACCCTCTTGAATTCCCTCTTCAATTTGCTCTCCCAAGCTCAAACCCGTATGAAAAATGGTAAAAACCACTCAAAAATCCCGAAGGGCTAAATTTATATGTTCTGCCCCAGCTAAACCGCTTTTGCGGTCAAACTCTCGCACCTGCGGTCCCAGGTGCGCATCTGCGGAATCCACTTAACCGCAAAAGGACCGCACCTACGACAAAATCTCGCACCTGCGCCATCGTAGGTGCGCTCGAACATCCGCATCTGCGGTTCCAGCTCCTCTCACCCAGTTCCGCATCTACGACCCTCCTTGCGCTTCTGCGGGCCCGCACCTGCGGTCCCCAAGCCGCAGGTGCGGTTATGACAGGAACTTCAGCAGCTTCAGCTGCAAATTTCCAACTCCAAACTTCCCGTCAACCACCCGAAATCATTCCGAGGCCCTCGGGTCCTCAACCAAAAGTACGGACAAGTCATATACCACTATCCAAACTTATACCAATCTTCGAAACACCTAAAACAACGTCAAATCAACAAAATAACACCGGATTAAAGCCTAAGGTTTCCAAAAACTTCCGAATTTCGCTTTTGATCAAAAAGTCTATCAAACCTTGCCCGAATGACCTGAAATTTTGCACACGTCCCAAATGACACAACGGACCTACTCCAATTTCCGAAATTCCATTCCGACCCCTATATCAAAATATCCGCTACCAACCAAAAAACGCCAAAATTTCAATTTCGTCAATTCAAGCCTAAATCTACCCCGGTCCTCCAAAACACATTCCAATCACGCTCCTAAGTCCCAAATCACCTCACGAAGCTATCCGAATCACAAAAACCAAATTCCGAGATCGTTTACCCACAAGTCAACTTCCTGTTGACTTTTCCAACTAAATGGCCAACTTAAGAAACTAAGTGTCTCATTACTCTACCAAACCATTCCGAACCTGAGCCAACCAATCCGATATCACATAATACAGCTAAACAAGACATAAAGAAGTAGAAATGTGGAAGACAGAGCGGTAACTCATGAAACGACCGGCCGGGTCGTTACACTAAACTTCTGTTATCCTATTCTCTCACAGATGGTAAGGACTCGTACCACTGGGCAGGATGGACAGCCGCCACTTCCACCAGCTAGTCCGCGAGAGGCCGAGTTTGCAGTAGAGGCCGCGGTAGGGGCAGAGGTGCAAACAGCAGCTAGGGCAGCACCTGCAGATCCACCAGCTGCCCCAGTTCAGGAGTAGGTCCTAGTTGTGGATGCGCTAGTGGGGCCAGCTCAAGCACCGCCCGTGCTTATTGTGGTTCCAGGCCTTCAGGAGGACTTAGCTCAGATTCTGACCGTGTGCACCAGTCATGCTCAGACGGCTTGCCCAGTTCACCGTGTTGCATCATCTGGCGATGGTTCTCACAGTTCTCTTCAAGGTCACTCATGTCTCAATGCCCTTCCAACTTAGAGTTCGTCTCATGCACCATCAAATCAGGGTTCATCTATGTCGGGGCCTTCTAGCAGTTATCCTAGTGCTCGGGGCTCCCTTCAGTTCCCACCACCATTCGTAGGGAGAGGTTGCTTTTAGTGTGGAGATTTGGATCATATCAAGAGGCATTATCCCCGCCTTTCGGGAGGTTCATCTCAACAGAGGAGTCAGCCTTCGACTTCAGCACCAGTTACTTCAGCACCTGCCCAGCCAGCTCGGGGTGGAGCTCAGTCATCTAGGGGCTTCCCTAGATGGTGAGGCCGATCAGGTGGCGGTCAGGCCAGTTTCTATGCACTCCCTTCCAGATCAGATGCTATTGCTTCAGACACAGTGATCACAGGTATTGTCTCAGTATGTCACCGAGATGCTTCTGTATTATTTGACCCTAGTTCCACCTATTCATATGTATCATCGTATTTTTCTCATTATGTGGATATGCCCCGTGAGTCTTTAGCTTCATCTGTTTATGTATCTACGCCGGTGGACGATACTATTATTGTGGACCGTGTGTATCGGTCGTGTGTGGTGACTATTGGGGGATTGGAGACTAGAGTTGATCTCTTGCTGCTTAGTATGGTTGATTTTGATATGATATTGGGTATGGATTGGTTGTCTCCATGTCATGCTATTCTGGACTGTCACGCTAAGACTGTGACGTTGGAGATGCCAGGGTTGCCACGGATTGAGTTGCGAGGTTCTTTAGACTATGTTCCCAATAGAGTGATTTCATACTTGAAGGCCCAGCGGATGGTTGGGAAGAGTTATTTATCTAATTTGGCCTTTGTGAGGGATGTTAGTGCTGAGACCCCTACTATTGATTCTGTTTCGGTGGTGCGAGATTTCCCGGATGTGTTTCTTGCAGACCTGCTGGGCATGCCGCCCATAGAGACATTAACTTTGGTACTGACTTGGTGCCGGGCACTCCGCCCATCTCTATTCCTCCGTACCGTATGGCACCGGCTGAGTTGAAGAAGTTGAAGGAGCAGCTTCAGAAACTCCTTGAGAAGGAGTTTGTTAGGCCTAGTGTATCACATTGGGGTGCGCCAGTTCTGTTTGTGAAGAAGAAAGATGGCACTATGAGAATGTGCATTGACTACATGCAGTTGAACAAAGTCACAAACAAGAACAAGTATCCTTTGCCGCGTATTGATGATCTATTTGACCAGCTTCAGGGAGCGAGGGTGTTCTTTAAGATTGATTTGTGGTTTGGGTACCACCAGTTGAAGATTCGGAACTCGGATGTTCTTAAGACAGCTTTCAGGACCCGTTATGGTCATTATGAGTTCCTTGTGATGTCTTTTTGGCTGGATAACGCTCCAGCAACTTTCATGCATCTGATGAACAGTGTGTTTCGGCCTTATCTCGACTTGTTTGTTATCGTGTTCATTGATGATATCCTGAACAATTTGTTGGTCACTCTCTTTGTCTGCTATTATTTCTGTTTCATTGTTGCAACATTCAGTTATTTTCTTTATTTCAATTCAATAGTTAAAATGATCAACCCTTCGCATTAGATGTTAAAGCTCTTCTTTGAATGAGATTGTGGAGTTGTTATATTCCTGCTCCCTTCCTCCATGAATATTTTTCCCATTCCTTGACGCTGATTTTTTGGTAGTTCTGGAGAAATGACATTCGGAAATCCAGTAAAATTAAGATGTCCATGTTGGCTCGTGCTCATACCATATTCTTCCAAAGCACTACTCATTTTGAGACGTGAGTTGTTTGAAATTAATGGTGTTTTGGATGATTCTTGGTCTTTTGAGCCAAAATTGGTTGAAGTACTAACTGGGTATTCGAGAGAAGATTGAAAAAATGATGTGAGAAGTGAGTTCCATTGAATTATGAAAAGATCAAAACTTTGTGAAAAGTGATGGTACGTGGTTGAGCATACTCGAAATTCAGTTGATAGTTAATGGTAATTATAGTAAGATTAGAAGCAATATTATTAGCCAAGCAACTCAACATGAATAGACAAGAAGAGTAAGAAGAAGCTGGAAATTAGGAGCAATATTATTAGCTTATGTTATATATTTTTCTCCTGAGAATAAGAGTTAATTCTTGTCCTTATAAATTTTTTCTCATGAGAAAGATGTTCTATTGGCATTATATAATATCTCAAATAACTTATTTTGGTGCAGAATAATTTTGAAAGAAAGAAACAAGAACTATCAACTTCTCAAAGTGCATCAACTGAGGTATGTGGCACTAATTCAGCAAACCAATTAAGTGAAATGGATATTTTGGTACAATCTGTTGGTGGAAAGAAAAAAGGAAGGGTTGCAAGCCTTGGCTCCTTGGGTCGATCTGTAAAAGCACTTAAGCATTCAACATCTACTTTACCAGGAGAAATTGATGAGGTGATTAAATCTCAGGTGCATGCTTCCAATGCAAACTTATATGCTCAGTTGCAAGAAGAGCGACGCAAAAACAAAAAGATGAGGAAGGAATTAGACTTATTGAAGAAGTATGTGAATTTCAATGCATCATCTTCAAATGAGTTATCGTCTCAAGAAGACAATCAAGGATCTGAGGATGAAAGTGACAATTACTTTGATAATGTGAATGAAAGTGGTTCTAACCCTGATAACGTGAATGAAAGTGATTATAATTAGGATTGAGATGTTCGTTAGACTATTAAGTTTTATATTTTAAATATTTTACTTTTTGATGAAGGATTATATGTTATTAATATTAATGTTATGAATTATTTTTTTTCTTTGTTATTACTATATTAGACGTGTGTGGAATGATTATGATAATATAGTTGAATTGTAAGAATATAAGCTAGATAAAATAAAAAAATATTTTAAGAATGTATAGATTACTTGCGAATTTTTATGGGAAAATATTTTGAAATACGTCAATTTATATGGAAATTTACCTGCAAAAAAAATTTACATGGGGATTTTCTTACCAATCTTATATACGAATTTTCCTACGATATATCACTTATGGATTTTCTTGGGGATTTCATATAATTCTTTTGTTTCATTGAAAATATTACATGGTGATTTACCTGCAAATTATTAGTTGGGAATTTTTCTGGGATTTTACATGCAAATATTTCATGGGAATTTTCTTGCAAAAATATGCTCCTGCGAATTTTACTTGGGAATTTTAAAGGAATTTTCTTGTGCAATATTCTCATAAATATTCAAAAGAAAATCCCTTTCATCCATAGAATTTCACCTCAAAATTTTCTATGGATTTACTTGAGGATCTTCATGGGGAATTACCTGCGGATTTCTTCCTACATAATTTCCGAAGAAACAAAATACTCTTGCGATTTTTTTGATATGATTCGCTGATAAATCCGCAAGTAAGTTACATGGGAATAAAAAATCCACATGTAGTTTACCTAGGGATATTTTAATTCGTAGGTAATAATTACCTATGAAGGTTTTTCCAACGGATTTATTTTGGTAGGAAATCCCGCAGCAAATCAAATTACATTCGCATATTTTTATATTATCCTTAGGAAAATCCCCATGTAATCAGCACTTTTCTTGTAATGCTCGTAGCCAGGACGAGCACGCCCAGCACTTGAGGGTTGTGTTGCAGCGGTTGAGGGAGGAGAAGCTTTATGCCAAGTTCTCTAAGTGTGAGTTTTAGCTCAGTTCAGTGGCGTTCTTGGGGCACGTGGTGTCCAGTGAGGGTATTCAGGTAGATCTGAAGAAGATAGAAGCGGTTCAGAGTTGGCCCAGACCGTCCTCAGCTACAGAGATTAGGAGCTTTCTTGGTTTGGCTGGTTATTACCGTCGCTTCGTGCAAGGTTGCTCATCTATTATATCGCTCTTGGCACAGTTGACCCAAAAGAGTGCTATTTGATAACTATGGATTCTAGTTCATTTTACACTCCTTTTTACTTGAGTTTTGATTAAAAATATATACAAATAATCCCAAAGGCTTATATGTTGTACTTGTTTGCAGTGTTTGGTAAAGAAAGTGATAAGAGGTCAAAACCAGCTCAAAAAAGAGTGAAACCTGCACAAGTACCAAGAACAAGTCAAAACACAACTGTAACAGACCCACCGCGGCCGCAATCCATTTTATGCGGTCCGCAGTGAGGAGATTCAGAGAGTTGCAAATTTTGGAAGCTCAAGCATTGCGGTCGCAATCTATTTTGTGCGGACCGCAGTAGCCTCACTGCGGCCGCAATTCATTTTATGCAGTCCGCGGAGAAGAGATTCAGAGAGCTGGGATATTAGAAGTTGAAAGTCTCTGCGGCCGCATTCCATTTTGTGCGGACCGCAGTGAAGCCACCGCAGCCACGGTCCGCGGTGGCCAGATTCAGAGACCTAAAAATCAAGCTAAAAAGCCTCATCGCGGCCGCGGTGCATTTTCCGCGGTCCGCGGTACCTCCGCAGGGGTATTTTTGTCCAGAAAATTCGGCCTTGTATAAATAGTTATTTTTCAGATTTTTAGGGTATCTAACTTTTAGCCGAGCACGTAAAGGCCGTTTTGGACCTATTTTGAGTAATTTTGTGGCTAGTTCAACATTGAATCTTTAATTCTTAGCTTGTAAACATATTATATGGGTTATTCTTCATCTAATTATCTGTTTTCTTCCATTATTATGAGTAGCTAGACCCATTAGCTAGGGTTGCGGCTCAACCCTAGTGTGGGTATTTGATGGGTCTTATGTTCTAAGGCTTAGATGTTTATGGGTGGTTGATATTTGGACTGATTTGTGTTTTCTATGTTGGATTAGTGGTTGCAAACACTAATTCGTGCCTATTTGACATGAGCTCTTCTTGAGAAAGATAGCTTGAGTCTAGGTAATCAGTCCAACAAGGAATTGGGGCGTACTCAAGAGATTGATAGCCCCAATTAAAGGGTTGAATCTAGAGATAATAATACCCGACTTGAGCCTATACTGCTTGTATAATTTTGACACCCAATTGGTCTTGAGTAAGTCAATTAGGGCAAAGTCACTCAAGCTACCGAGAGGTATATAGTGAGTAGTGTCGTGCATTGGCTATATCGCGATCCCAAACATAACAACTTTGCCTTAGATTTTAGAACCCGTCAAGTATTCACCTAGGGGAAAGTCACTTCCCTAGTGCCTTGTTACCTAATAGAAAACCCTCCAAGCAAGTATTCTTAGTTTAATTTAGCATCTCATTAGTATAAAAGTAGAAGTAATCAAAAGAACAATTATGATTGGAAGCGTAATTAAGAGCATTACGCATTGCTAGTTTAGATAGGAACCCAATTCCCAATTCTAGCTCCCTGTGGATTCGATCCCAACCTTTTCGGATAAAAGCTGCATCGACTGCTCTCGCCACTCTATAGTGGTGCAGGGTTGGCCCCGATCACTTTTTGGCGCCGTTGCCGGGGAGCTAACGGTTTTGGCTATCTATCTAAATAGTCTTGTGTATTGTTTTTCTTTCCTTCTGTGATACTAACTTATGTGTGACGCCAATTCAGGTACAATATGGCAGGAAACAACAACAATGACCCTCTTGGAAACGTGGTTCCGGGGGAGGAGGTTGATGACATCGGTGAAGATGAGGTGCCTCTTGCACCTCAAGGACAAAGGAGAGGCCGCCAAGCCAATGCCAATGATAATGTTCCAGACCCTCCCCCTCCACCTCCAAGAGTGGCCCCTCGGGTGCTTCCCAACCAAGGATATGCCAGTGCAACTGTCCCACCCCGGATCTAGGCGGGCTATTTTCAAATTACCAATGTGATGCTGACCTTGTTGGAGCAGCGAGGGTATTTCACAGGTGCTCCCGATCAAACTGCTTACAAGCACCTTAAGGGTTTTGTTGATACATGTTGGGGGAGCAAGCAAATGAACGTGTCAGAGGATGCTTTGCGGTTGAGACTATTTCCTTTCTCTCTTCGAGGGAAGGCATTAGATTGGCTGGAGAGACTCCCCAACCACTCCATCCATACATGGGATGAGTTGGCAGACAAATTCATTACAAAAATTTTCTCGCTGGGTCACATGGTAACTTTGAGGGATGAAATCTTAGCTTTCAAACAGGAGCCCAATGAATCTTGCATGAAATTTGGGAGAGGTATCAGACTATGGTAAAGGAGTGTCCCAACAATATATGACTGAGGAAATGATACAACAGACTTTCTACCGGGGCATTAACACCACTAACCAGTGCATAGTGAACCAACTCGCCGGGGGCAACCTCATGAACACACCGTATGATCAAGCGTGTGAGATATTAGATGAGATGGCGGACACTTCTTTCGCTTGGAAAAGTAGAGCAAATGTGCCACAGGGTGACCCCACGATCATTCACTTGCACAAGGAGTTTCATGATCATGGACATGCAATAGCAGAACTTACAACAATAATGAACCAGTTAGCAATGGCACAATTACAACAGGTTCAAGCTCCTCGACAAGTAAATGCTATGGAGGGTGTCAATATGCTAGTGAACAAAAGAAGACAAAGAGGCCAACATAACCAAGGGAGTTCGGATCAATATGACCAAGACAGTAGTGGGTTCCAAGATGATGGTTATGATGAGCAGAATGAAGAAGTGCAATACGTGAACAACAATCAAGGCCAAAGGGGCAATTCTTCCAACCAACAACAATGGAGATCCCAAGGCAATTGGGGAAATCAAAAAGGGAACAATAATTGGGGGAACAACAACCAAAATCCAAATTGGGGCAACCAGAACAATAATCAAAACAATCAGGGTAACTGGAGCAGCAACAACAACAACTAGGGTGGAAACAACAATCAGGGTGGTTGGAACAATAACAATCAGGGAAATCGGGGGCAAGGCTTCCAAAGGCCCCCAATGTATCAACAACCGAATAATCCACCCCCATTCCCATCCCAAGGTCCTAGTTCATCCAACAATGACATGGGGAGAATTGAAATGATGTTTGAACAGATGATGAAAAGGAATGCTGACTCCGATGCTCAGTTGGCATCCCACAATACCTCAATCAGGAACTTGGAGGTCCAACTAGGCCAAATCTCACAATCCTTGAATACTCGCCCTAAGGGAGTTCTACCTAGTGATACGGTAGCCAACCCTAAGGGTGGGAACAATACCGGGCATGCAATGGCAGTAACTATAAGAAGTGGACGAGGCGGTGATGTGAATGCCTCCAAACAAAAAGAAATTTTGAATGATGAAGTTGAGTTGCCAGAGGATAAGATCCCTTTGGTGGTTGAGAATGTGATTGATGAGAACGTGAATGATGAAGTAAGGATTGATATCAAAGATACCGAGGTGGAAACTCAGAATGACGTGAACCCGTCTAAGGAACACGTAATAGACATGCCGGAAATGTTTGTGCCTAAATCCAAGGCTCCTTTGCCAAGGCCACCTCCACCTTATCCTCAAAGGCTCGCGAAGCAGAAAAAGGAGAACCAGTTTAAAAAATTCATTGACATGATGAAGAGCTTATCCATTAATGTGCCTTTGGTGGAGGCTTTAGAGCAAATGGCTGGTTACACTAAATTCATGAAAGACTTGGTGACGAAGAAAATATGCATGGATTGTGAAACTATCAAAATGACCCACCAAGTTAGTGCTATAGTGCATTCAATGGCTCCAAAGTTAGAAGATCCTGGTGCTTTCACCATTCCTTGCACTATTGGAAGTGCAGACTTTGCTAAAGCTCTATGTGATTTGGGGGCGAGTATCAACTTGATGCCCTACTCAGTTTTCAAGACTTTGGGTATTGGACAACCGAGGCCGACTTCCATGAGATTACAAATGGTAGATAGATCAATGAAGAGGCCCTTGGGTATAATTGATAATGTTCTCGTTCGGGTGGACAAATTTATCTTGCCGGCTGATTTTGTGATTCTTGACTGCGAGGTCGATTTTGAGGTGCCTATAATTTTGGGAAGACCTTTCCTTCCTACTGGGAAGGCCTTAGTTGATGTGGAAGCATGGGAATTCACCTTCCAAGTGGGTGATGAAAAAGTGATCTTTCATGTGTGTAAGTGAATGAAGCAGCCCAACTGTACTGAAATGTGCTCATTATACTGAAGGCAATGATAATTGATGATACTAGTGCAATGATCAATGTGGAGGACCCTTTAGAGGCAGTTTTGTTGAATGTTGATGTCAATGAGGATGAAGGCTGGGCGGAGTGTGTCAATACTTTACATGGAATGGGCTCTTACTCTTATGATCCTCGGAAGCTATCTTTGGATCTTGAGAATAGGAAGACTCCACTAACAAAGCCCTCAATCGAGGAACCTCCGGTGTTGGAGTTGAAGCTGTTGCCTCCACACCTCAGGTATGAATTCTTAGGCCCTAGTTCAACTTTGCCAATTATTCTTTCCACTTGTCTTACTAACATGCAGGTAGATGCCACATTGGCGGTGCTCCAAAAGCGGAAAAAGGCGATTGGATGGACTTTAGCTGATATTCGGGGAATAAGCCCCGCCTTTTGTATGCACAAGATTATTCTTGAAGATGATGCAAAGCCCTCCTTGGAACATCAAAGGAGGTTGAATGAGGCAATGCAAGAAGTTGTGAAAAAGGAGGTGATCAAGTGGTTGGATGCCGGGGTTGTGTACCCCATCTCCGACAATTCTTGGACTTCGCCGGTGCAATGTGTGCCGAAGAAGGGTGGTATGGCCGTGGTGACCAATGCGCAAAATGAATTAATTCCTACCCAGACAGTCATCGGATGGAGGGTGTGCATGGATTACCGCAAGCTGAACAAAGTGACCCGCAAGGATCACTTTCCATTGCCTTTCCTTGACCAGATGCTTGATCGACTTGCTGGACGTGCCTTCTACTGTTTCTTGGATGAGTATTCTGGGTACAACCAAATTTTGATTGCTCCGGAAGATCAGGAGAAGACTACCTTCACTTGCCCATATGGTACCTTTGCCTTTTCTAGGATGCCATTCGGGTTGTGTAATGCGCCGGCTACATTCCAGCGGTGTATGATGGCCATTTCACCGACCTGGTGGAAGATATTTTGGAGGTGTTCATGGACGACTTCAGTGTTGTGGGTGACTCGTTTGATGAGTGTTTGAAGAATCTTGATAGGGTGTTGGCCCGGTGTAAAGAAACCAATTTTGTGCTCAATTGGGAAAAATGCCACTTCATGGTTGAGGAGGGCATAGTTCTTGGCCATAAAATTTCAAAACATGGTATAGAGGTGGACAAAGCTGAAGTTGAGGTGATTTCAAGGCTTCCTCCCCCTACTTCTGTCAAGGGGGTTAGAAGTTTTCTTGGGCATGCGGGGTTCTACCAGAGATTCATCAAGGATTTTTCGAAGGTAGTGAATCCTTTATGCAAGCTATTGGAAAAGGATGCCAAGTTCGTGTTCAATGAGAGATGTATGCAAGCTTTTGAACTTCTCAAGCACAAGTTGACCACCACTCCTATTATTACCGCACCCAATTGGAGCTTGCCTTTCGAGCTCATGTGTGACGCGAGTAATGTTGCGGTTGGGGCGGTCTTGGGTCAAAGAGTGAATAAAATGTTTCACCCGGTGTATTGGCTATTGTGTTCGCAATGGAGAAATTTCGGCCGTATCTCATGGAAGCCAAGGTCATAGTTCATACCGATCATGCCGCACTCTGATACTTGATGACGAAGAAGGATTCCAAAGCTAGGCTGATGCGATGGGTCTTGTTACTTCAAGAGTTTGATTTGGAGATTGTGGACCGGAAAGGTAGTGAAAACCAAGTGGCGGACCACTTGTTCCGCTTGGAAGAGGAGGGGAGGCCTTGCGATGGCCTAGAAATCAATGATTCATTTCCTGACGAGCAACTCCTTTCTGTTTCAGTGAATGGTATGCCATGGTTTGCGGATGTTTCTAATTTCCTTATGACCAGTATTGTCCCATGTGAGCTCTTTTCTAACCAAAGGAAGAAGCTTAAACGGGATAGTTTGGACTTCTATTGGGATGAGCCGTACTTGTTCAAGATCTGCACTGACGGTGTGATCCGAAGGTGTGTCCTTGAAGAGGAGCAATTGAGTATCTTAGAGGCTTGTCATTCCTCTCCCTATGGCGGTCATCATGGTGGGGCGAGGACAACTTCAAAGGTTCTTGGTTGTGGGTTTTACTAGCCAAATTTGTACAAGGATGCAAGTGAACTTGTAAAGAGATGCGACGAATGTCAAAGAGCGGGTGGTATTTCAAAGAAGGATGAGATGCCTCTCAATACTGTTCTCAAAGTTGATATTTTTGATGCGTGGGTCATTGATTTCATGGGCCCGTTTGTTAGTTCATGTGGCAACACATACATTCTAGTGGTAGTTGACTATGTTTCAAAGTGGGTTTAGGCCGTGGCTTTACCCAATAATGAGGCCCGAAGTGTTGTTGCGTTTCTCAAGAAGAGTACTTTTACCAGGTTTGGCACTCTGCGAGCAATCATAAGTGATGGAGGGTCCCATTTTTGCAATCGAGCTTTTGACACTTTGCTTGCAAAGTATGGTGTCAATCACAAGGTTTCTACTCCTTATCATTCTCAGGCGAGTGGCTAAGTTGAAGTTTTAAACACGGAAATCAAGAGTATATTGTCAAAGACAGTCAATGCAAATAGGACCGATTGGTCAAAGAAATTGGATGATGATCGATGGGCTTATAGGACGCTTACAAGACTCCGATTCGTTTGTCTCCGTACCGGTTAGTGTTTGGGAAAGCTTGCCATCTTCTGGTTGAGATAGAGCACAAGGCCATGTGGGCTTTGAGGAAGCTGAATCTTGAATGGGACGTGGTAGCAAATCTTCGTGTGGAGCAGCTTAATGAACTTGATGAAGTCCGATTCCATGCCTACTCCAGTTCGTCCTTGTAAAAGGACAAGATGAAGTACCTTCATGACAAGTATGCTCGTAGCAAGGAGTTCAAAGTGGGTGATTTGGTTCTCTTGTTCAATTCTCGGTTACGTCTGTTTCCGAGAAAGCTTAAGTCAAAATGGAGTGGACCTTTTGAAGTGGTGCTTGTGACTCCGTTTGGTGCACTTGACTTGAAAAACAAAAATGGCGAGATCTTCAGGGTTAATAGGCACAGAGTCAAGCACTTTCTTGGCAAGATTGATGACAGCCACGTGGTGGCAATGATCCATCTAAAGTGATTTGATGGTAACCTGCGTCGTGCCGCGATGTTAAATCAGGCGCTTCTTGGGAGGCAACCCATGTGTCTTTCTTTTTGTTTTTCTTTGATTTTCTTTATAGTGTAGGATTTGCTTTTGGACTAATTGGTTTTGAGATGTGTGTAGGATTGTTTTGATGCAGTGCAGGACCAAGTTGGAAAAATGTGCACTCTCAGAAGTTTGCACTGCGGCCGCATTGCATTTTTCGCGGCCGCAATGGCCTTAGTGCGGGGGAAAAATTTCAATGCGGTCCGCAGTGGTGAATAGTTACAAATGGGAGTTCTCTGAAGTTTATCACCACGGCCGCACTGCATTTCTTGCCGTTCGCGGTGACCTACCGCGGCCGCAAAGCTTTTTGTGCGGTCCGCAGTGATGTTCTTCCCCAATGCTGCATGTGGTAAACCACCGCGGTCCGCGGTGCATTATATGCGACCGCGGTGGGTAGGTACAGTGGGTCCCAGGTCCTTTTTCTATAAATAGGACCTCCGGCCTTCATTTACACTTTTCGATCCTTTGCTTTCCATATGAAAAAAATCATTGTTCATCAAGCCCTAGTTGTGCAAACTCAATCACTGATCTTCATTCATCTTTAGTGCATCTCATCACTGGTACTTTTAATCTTTCCCCAGTTTTTTAACCTTAGTTTTATTTTCTTTTAATTAGTTAGTTTGTACTTCTTTTTTCTTCCTTTTTTTCTTTCTAATTTTGT
>NW_017671809.1:0-102443 GCF_001879085.1 Nicotiana attenuata
TCCCTGAAGCTGGTCAAACAAATCATCAATGCGAGGTAGGGGATACTTGTTCTTGATTGTTACCTTGTTCAATTGCCTATAATCGATGCACATTCTCATTGTGCCATCCTTCTTCTTCACAAACAGAACTGGTGCACCCCAAGGTGACACACTAGGCCGAATGAACCCCTTATCCAGGAGCTCCTGAAGCTGCTCCTTCAATTCTTTCAACTCCGCTGGTGCCATACGATATGGTGGAATAGAAATGGGCTGAGTGCCCGGCACCAGGTCAATACCGAAATCAATATCCCTGTCCGGCGGCATGCCCGGCAGGTCTGCAGGAAACACATCGGGAAACTCCCTCACAACGGGAACAGACTCAATGCTAGGAGTCTCAGCTCCCACATCTCTCACAAACGCCAAATAGGAAAGACAACCCTTCCCAACCATACGCTGGGCCTTCAAGAAGGAAATAACTCTACTAGGAATATAATCAATCACACCACGCCACTCGATCCGCGGTACACCCGGCATAGCCAAAGTGACTGTCTTAGCATGACAGTCCAGGATAGCATGACACGGAGATAACCAGTCCATGCCCAGGATAACATCGAAGTCTACCATGCTCAATAGCAATAAATCAACTCGGGTCCCAGACCCCCAATAGTCACCAAACATGACCGGAATACGTGGTCTACAACAATAGTGTCGCCCACCGGGGTAGATACATGAACAGGTAAAGCAAGACACCCTCGGGATGAACCCAAATGATGAGCAAAATATGAAGACACGTATGAATAGGTAGAACCGGGATCAAATAATACTGAGGCGTCTCTATGACAGACTGAAATAATACCTGTAATGACCGCGTCTGAAGCAATGACATCTGTCCTGCCCGGCATAGCATAGAAACGAGCCCGGCCACCGCCTGATCGATCTCCACCTCTGGGACGGCCCCTGGCTGCCTGATCTCCACCCTTAGCTGACTGGGCGGGTGATGAAGTAACTGGAGCAGAAGTCGAGGCCTGACCCCTCTGCTGATGCTGTCTACCACGAAGGTGAGGGCACTGCCTCCTCATGTGACCAAACTCTCCGCACTCATAACAGCTGCCCGGTACTGGAGATAGGGACTGACGGAAACCCCTCGCACCGGAGTGACTAGCAGATGCACTCGGTGCGGAAGAACCCTGAACTGATGGGGCATGAGATGAACTCTGAGCTGGGAGAGCGCTAAGTGAAGACTGACCCTGCTGGGGCCCATGATGACCACGGCCTGAAGATCCCCCACGAAACTCTGGACGAGCTGACTGAGCAGGCCTGAAAGAGCGACCTCTACCCTGCCGGAACTGACCCCTCGAAGGAGCACCACTGTAACTACCCGATCCACGAGGCCTCTTAGCCTCCCTCTCCTCTCGCTCTCTACGACGAACTGACTCGATCTCACGAGCGATATCCACTACCTCCTCAAAAGTAGCACCCAGTACTCTCTCTCTAGTCATCAGAATACGGAGATGGTAGTTAAGACCATCCACAAATCTCCTGATCCTCTCACGATCTGATGGAACCATCCAAGTAGCATGACGAGCCAGCTGGGAAAACCTCATCTCGTACTGAGTCACTATCATATCTCCCTGTGTCAACCACTCAAACTGCCTACGCAATTCTTCCATGTGGGACTGAGGTATATACTTCTCCAGATTGAGAGCGGAGAACTGCTGCCAAGTCAGAGGTGTTGCACCGGCACGCCTACGCCTCTCAAAGTCCTCCCACCAAGTAAGAGCAGCCCCCGTGAACTGAAAAGTAGTAAATGCCACACCACTCGACTCAAGGATCCCTGTCGTACGGAGCATACACTGGCATCTATCAAGAAAACTCTGGGCATCCTCGCCCTCAGCACCACCGAATGTCGGAGGCTGGAGTCTACCAAACCTCTCGAGGCGACGCTGCTCATTGTCTGGCATAGCTGGAACCACAAAACCCTGAGCTGGTACAACCTGCTGAGCTGGAGGTGCCTCCAGTGTCTGTAGCCCCTGCACTCCCTACGCAGGTGTGCAGGCATCGGGGGTCTGATTGCCTCCCCCGGTCTGTGAAGTAGCTGCTGCTGCCGTGGTGGCTGAAACTGCTTGAGCCAATCCAGTACAGACCGTCAAGATCTGTGCCAAAGTCTCCTGAAGACCCGGAATCACAATAGGCACGGCTGGTGCCTGAGCAGGTGCTGCTGGAGTCTCCACCGCTGGAGCCTGATCCTGAGCTAGGGCAATTAACGGATCAGTAGGTGTTGCCCCGGCTACTCTGCCCCTGCCACGACCACGACCGCGTCCACGGCCTCTGACGGCCTCAGTAGGTGGCACTGGTGGTCGTCCGTCACGTTCGGTAGCTCGTGTTCTCACCATCTGTGAGAGAATAGAATAATAAAGATTTAGTTCTCAATTCAACAAAGCCGCACGACAAGAGTTTTAAGAATACGAAGTATTTCCTAAAGGTTCTGCAGCCTCTCGAGGATAAGTACAGACGTCTCCGTACCGATCCACGAGACTCTACTAAACCGGCTCATGACTCGCGAGACCAAGTTAACCTGGGCTCTGATACCACCTTGTCACGACCCAACCCCGGTCGTGATGGCGCCCAACATACTGTTAGGCAAGCCCGACCATTTAGACAACCTTAACCGATTAATCATAATGGATAAATAAGTTTTCACAACTAAAATACCAAGTTAAATGCGGGAAAATCCTGAAATAAATTCTAACATCCGGAAAGCCCAACATATAATATACTATTTAGCCCATAGAATCTGGTGTCACAAGTCTGAGCCTCTAATGCATGAATATTAACCTACCTTGGAAATGTGGAAACGTGGAAAACAAATAAATAAAATAGAAGGAAGATCAGGACTGCGAACGCCAATTTGCAGCTACCTTGAATCTCCCGAATGTGATGCTAGGTAGAGAAAGATCTCACTCAGCCTCAGTGGGTGCGCCTGAATCTGCACACAAGGTGCGGGGAGTAATCTGAGTACTTCCAACCAAGAAAGTAATAAACATAAATACAGTCTGAGAATAAGAAAATCCTAAATAGGCACAAAGTGAAGCTATAAACACAGCAACATGAACAAGTAGCATAATACAGTAAAACAGTGAAAATAATTATAGCATTATCACATCAGAATAAAGAATAAATGACAATTAAATATGCAATGCAACACATAAACCGGTACTCTCCAGTACCTCACTGGGGGTGTGCAGACTCCGGGAGGGGCCCCTTACGGCCCAAGCGCAATAATAAGCCATATCGTGGCATTAAAAAGGCCCTCGGCCTCATATCAATATCAATATCATACCGCTGCGGCGTGCAGCCCGATCTCATACTCAGTCCAAAATCACATAAGCCCCTCGGGCACAATAACATAAAAATATTCAGCCCAAACTTCATTTAAAAATATTCATTTAGTTTCTACTTGGAGAAAAATGGCTGAGTTTACAAAACAGTATTAATTACCAGGACTGAGTTCAATATTTATAATTATGGTAAGAAACCAGTAAAAATAATCCCTGAAGGATTCATGTAGTTGGCACAAAGCCCAATTATGACAATTAATCCATTTTTATAAGGATGTTACTAATCTACAATCAATTAGGTAGTAATTTTATTAAGCGGGACAATCCCCGACGGTGCTCTACCCCACGCCCGTTATCCGGCGTGCAAGTCACCTCACATAGCACTACATTGTGCAAATTCGGAAGTTTCAAACCCGTCAACACAGCATTTACATTTATACTAACCTCAAGCCGGCCAAAGTCCTAGCTTGCTATGCCTTTGCCTTTCGAATTAACCTCCTCGCGTAACGAATCTGAACAAAACCACAACGAATACATCATAATATGCTAATGGGACAATACCCAATCGAAAACAATCGAAAAATAGTGAAATTCCCGAAATTAGCAAAAACTCGAGCCCCGGGCCCACTTCTCGAAAGTCAGAAAATTTACCATTAACGAATTCCTTATCTCGCCACGAGTCTATACATATAGAGAACACAAAAATCAGAGTCCAAATGACCCCTCAATTCCAATTTTTGCTCTCTTAGGTTTCAAGCCCTAAACCACCATTTTTGACCTTTAATTCCTTGAGTTTTCAGTCTATTTTCATGTGTTTGCACCATAAAATCGTGTTTTAGGCTTAGAAATTCTTACGTCAATGAAGTCCCTTGATTTCTCTCCTCCAACTCGCCCCAATTCTCCAAGTCCGAAGTGAAAATATGAAACCCTTTCAAAAATTCGCGAAGGAATTAAAACTCCTTTCTGATCAGTTGTTTCCGCATCTGCGGCTCCTTATCCGCCTCTGCGACTTCCGCTTCTGCGGTAATTGAACCGGTTCTACGGATATTTTCTGCTTCTGCGGTCGGAAACACGCACCTGCGGCTTCCGCTTCTGCGGACTAAGCTCCGCATTTGCGGATCTCATTAAATCTCCAAAACCCGCATCTGCGGTCATGATGTCGCATCTGCGACTCCGCAGATGCGGTCACCCAATCTGCACCTGCGGTTATCCCCTCTTCTGCAACTCTCCACCCGCTCCTGCGGTACCGCTTCTGCGGTCCCATTTCCGCAGGAGCGGAAATACCAGAAGCAGCAGCAAATTCTTAAGTTTTACATGCCAAAACTTCCCGTTAGCCATCCGAAATCACCTCGAGGCCCCCCGGGACCTCAACCAAAAACACAAACATGATCCAACACCTTACTCAAACTTGCTCGAATCATCAAAACACCACAAATAACACATAAACCATCAAATTACATCAAATTCAAGCCTAAGTTCATCCAAATCTTCCGAAACTTGCATTCGATTAAAAACCCGACCAAAACACCTCCGAATCAACTGAAATTTTGCACACACACCCCAAATCACTAAACGAAGCTACTGCAACTCTCGGAATTCCATTCCGACCCTCGGATCAAATTCTCACCTATCAACCGGAATTCGCCAAAATACTAACTTCGCCAATTCAAGCCTAATTCTATACTGGACCTCCAAAATTACTTCCGATCACACTCCTAAGTCACAAATCATCCCCCGAAGCTAACCGAATCATCGGAATTCATATCCGAGCCCTCTAACACGTAAGTCAACGTCGGGTTGACTTTTCCAAAACAAACATTCCTTAAAGAGACTAAGTGTCTCATTTCCTTCTAGAACCACTCCAAATCAACTCGTTCACACCCAACACTGATAATGAAGCATAAAAAAAATTGGAAATAGGGAAAACGGGGCGGTAACTCAAGTCACGACTGGTTGGTTCGTCACACCCCATGAATCTCCCATAAGCATCTCTGCTTCTGTAACTGTGTTCTAATTAACACTCATGAATCTATGTCTTATTACCTGCACCAAGTGCAAAGGATTTCTGCTAGTTATGTGTTCACCATACATGCTCTATTTGTCCCTAGCCCCCAATTGACCCTGTGTGAAGTTTTATTCTCTGAATGTTGCTGAATTTGTTTGACTGACCTGCTGTTTGTTTAATTACACAACTATTTTCAAAAGATGTTTTACTAGACAACTCTCTTATTTACAAAACTATTTCAACTAAGTCTCTTTTTACACTGCTTTCCTGCTAAAACCTTTTCAAAACTATGTCAAGCACTCTCACTCTACTCTTCGACTACTATGTTCTGCCCCTTTTGTGTGAGCCTTGCCTTGGGACCCTTGAGCTCTCTCTGAACTTGGACACACAAAAGCTGGCCTTTCCACACTGCACTTACTCTGTTTTGGCTATGAAATCTGGGTGTGAGCACTGCCCGGGATCCCTTGAGGTCCTTAGGAAACTCTGACACACCCAGATCTGTATGAAAGGCTGTGAACTAATGGCATTTGAGGCACTCTGGAGATTTTGGGCCTATCAGTAGGCTCCCTATAGCATAACTTCTTTATTATTTCAATTGTGTAATTTTTGCAAATGGTTTGTAATAACTTTTGTAAACAACTCTGGGATGGATAGTGGAATGGGAAGGGGTGACTATGCATGCTTTAGCTATTAAAAGGGTAGAAAACATGTTATTAGGTTTATATTCCTACTTGCGCATTAGAAACCATGCTTACGACTCATCTCATGCATTAGAGATCATGTTCCCTAGGACTTACACTTACTGTTTTCAGCATGTTCATTTCGCTATCATATCACTTAGAAAATCTATGTTAAATGTGTTAATAACCGGTGTTTTTTGCGATCATGTTCCCACTGCCATACGGACTTAGAGATCCTGTTTTAAGGCTAAGCAGCACTAATAAACATATCATCCCTGCATATTCTGGAAATCATGTTCAAACGTTGTAATATTTTTTGCACATAGAAATCCTGCTTAGGATTCTGCATCTCTGTACATCAGATACAATGTCTTTAAGATTTTATTCGCTTACGCGCGCTTAGGCCAACTATGCATGCACTAAAAGGGGATAAAACAATTTTTCTCAGTTCTTGCAATTAACTGGTGATAATTCTATGTGCTGAACACCTAGAATAGCATGTTTAAACAACCTGTTTCCAATCAGTTTTTCCTTACTTCTGAGGATTGGCATACTATCTCACACCTAAGCAAGTCTTAGGAAACCAAGCTGTTAAAATCGGAAACCTGCCTTCTTGTGTATGCTGCTTAATTCTCAACAGTAGCCAAACTGATTAGGCCTTTCTGAGTAATACAACAAATCGGCTATCTGCTTACCTTCTACAACACCTAGATGTCATGCCTTAGGAATCTGAATACTGCCATTAACTGTTCTTGAGTCGTGCTGCTTATGTGTTTGTTTGAGGAGGAAACTCTGAGCCTTTTAATTGCTCCCATTTTGTGTGAAAGTCCTAAATGTTTTTTACTGTCGCCTTAGAATTTTTGCCTTTCCGAAACCTTAGGGGTACGTCTAGAACCACCTATAGGTAGAGGTCCTAACTCCCTCCAAGACCATTAAGAAGGGACGGGTAGTATCACGCGATAGGAATCCGTGACCAACACTCGCTTTGCATGACCAATAAGGGGGCGGGAAGGGTAGACATGGATATGATGACCGGTGCGCTAGTGCCACGCGTATCCCCTTTCTAAGGAGAGATTACCGGGCATTGTACTGATGTGATCCTATAGGCTAACCAACCTAGGACACCCCTTTACGTTCATAAATATGCTTAGATTGTACTTCTTTTCTAGCTTTTTCATTAACTGTTTTTTCAAACACCCGTGTACTTAAACTTAAATCTCCTATTATTTGAGCCATACTTGTTTATTTGCTAATTGTACAAATCCACAAAAACTGTCTGGCCGGGAACCACACTAGTGGATCTTGAGGGGTGCCTAACACCTTCCCCTTATGATAATTTCAAGCCCTTACCCTGTCTCTGGTTACCAAACGTAGTTATAAATGAACCCTATAGGTGCCCTAATGCACCTTAAATCGTTAGGTGGCGACTCTTCAAATATGCAAACCTCTTTCCCTAAAGGAACGAGTTGTCTCAACCAAAATGTCATGAACCCGATGTTGCGAGAAAAAGGGGGCGCGACACCTTATACTCTATCATCGGACTTGAGCTTGGTCAATCGAGCTCGAACTCGACCCATCCTAAACTCAGGCTTAAGGCGACCCCTCGACCCTATGAAATCAGGCATACCTGATTTCGACCGTGTACAGATTAGTCCCCGCATTTCTTAAAGTAAGATGATAAGAAACGATTTGATCCTCGATGCTCCGATGCTTCGATCATGATGTCAATCTCGTGACGTCAGCGATTGAAGTGACTGAAAGGTCGCTTCTGCATAGTTCCCAAGGTCATTAATTGGAGGCGGCCATAGTGGGTCGTTGGCTTCCCCAAACCGTTAAAGTGGCCTCTATAAATAGGCCAATTTCATAATTTTTACAATCTTACTTCTGAAATCATTCTTAAAATCTCACTAGCTTCTTCATATTCTCTAAGTTCACCCTTTTCTCAATTTGACCTTGCTACCGCATCAATTCCTTCTCTTCTTTTGAGTTTCTCAATGGCTAAAACATCTAAAATCGTTCCTCAGAAAGAAAAAGCTTCCTCATCATCGCGGCCGGCCAGAGGTAGAACGGTGGTGCCACCTCGTATCGAGGAGTGCATTCCCGGGCCATGCAAGATAACTTCCGATTTTAAAATCGATAAACCCGCATCGACACCCGGTCGATGTGAGCCCATGTCTCGATACATCTGCTTGATAATTGAAGATGACTTGAGGAGGTGAAAAACGATTCCAATTGGGAGAATAAGGATGTTGTTATCCCTTCCCCCGAAGAGGACATCACCACCCATAAGGTAGGGTACTTAAGCGTGTATACCTACCCTTTCAGATTGGGTCCCGTAGATTCATCAATAGGTCCCGTAGATCTATCACTGTGTCCTGTAGATCCAGTCATTGTTGATTTCTGCCACCAATATCAGGTGACGCTTGGCCAGATCTACCCTTCTTTCTGGCGCATCGTCTATTTGATCAGGTATTTGTCGGGCTAGATTGAGGGGATGCCTTTTACCCTCGACCACTTGATCAGACTATATAACCCTCGCCTCTATCAAGGCGGTTTGAAAAAGCTCCAGCATTGATCCTCGAAGTTGCTACTTTCTAGCATCGATGAGGACATAGATCGAGGGTGGATAAGTCGGTTTGCCCAAATCAGGACTTCCAATGTGATCCCTGCCGAGAGGATACCATTCCCCGAGGAGTGGAACATGAAACGTAAGTGCAAGCTTATCGATGATTCTCAATATTATGCTTCCTCTATTCTTCTTCGATTTAATTCCCTTTTGATGATGCATCTGCCCCTTGGTTTCTAGGTGCGGTTCCAGACCTCGCAGGTTGGGTCCGACAACTGGACTTGCTTCTTCATACGCGGAACACAGCTGGCGTGATTTGGCCAAGGGTCGATGGGAGGCTAAAAACCATGGTGAGTTCTCTTGTTCACGCATTGATGTTTCTTAATAAAATACTCACATTACCATTATGCAGGCCTCAAAGACGTCGTTGCTATGCAGCCGACCCCGCCCGGTGAAGAAGAAATCCCAAAGCCAACCAAGGAGAAGAAAAGGAAAAGGGCTTCGCCTGTAAATTCCCCGAAGCCCAAGAAATGTAAAGCTCTATAGCCTAGGGCCGATCCCGTGGCCCTATCTGCAGAAGTGGCCCAACAACTTCGGACGAGGAGGAGAGAAATTATGGCGACTGCCTGTTGGTAGCTCGGAAAAGAGGAAGCACTGGGGCTTCGCAGTCCGCCGAACCGGTGATGGCTGATGCGGTTCAATCTCGAACCGAACAAATTTTGGAGGGAAGCTCGAGCAGAGTCCCCGAGCCATCGGCTGGTAAAAATGTGTCTATCCCGGGGGACATTTGGCAGGCGATCCCAAGGAGCCTAGTTCCGAGGTCCTCCAAAGAGAGGATAATATCCCAAGTGGATCACTTGGGATAATTAGTGTAGATGACTCGCACCGGGCCCAATGTTCTCCGAAGGGAAATTCCGAGATGCCCAGGCTATGAGGACTCCTGATGCGGGAACGACCATGAAGGGAGTGAGATTTTTCGGGAGTTCCTTGCAGGGGTCGAAGATGGTCCTCATCCTGACGCCTCGTTTATCTTTGATGAGGCCCAGAGGCTTCTCAAACAAGTATGTTTTTGTCTTCATAATTACGCTCGAGTTTTATTCTCGTTTTTCTAAGTCTGACTCCTTTTCTTTGTGTGAAGGTCGTGGCGCTTTATCGACAAGAAGTTTCCAAATCTCGAGCCAAGCTTGTCTGATGCGAAGCCAAACTTAAGAAGCTGGTGGAAGAGAGTGACGACCTCATGCGCCTCAATGTAGAGAAAGAGGAGGAGGTCAGGGATCTCCGAGCTGAATTGGCGAAAGCTCGTCAAGAGCAGACTGAGCTCATTGAAAAGGTAATGTATCCCTTGGTCAATTATGTACTCATTTGATTTAGTGATTAACACTTCAACTTGCAGGCCCAGCAGAAAGGCGAGCTGGTGGAGCAGCTTCGAGAGGAGCTCAAGGTGAAAGAGGCCGAGACCTTGGGGTGGAAACAACATATGGATCGTCTAGCCTCGGAGAAAGACACGCTTCCGGATCAGCTGACCTCGATTGAGCGCCAGCTTCAAAATGTAAAGGGGGAAAGCCTGGCCCGGAGCCAAAAGATTGAGGAGCTCGAAGCTAAATCGGCCGCCGAGCTTGCAAAGGCCAAATTCGATGCAGAGGCGTTTGTGTCCTCTTATCGAGCTGACGCCGAAGCTGCTAAAATTCGGTCACAAGAAATCTCTATAGAGGCTTAAGTCAAATTATCATGTGCTCTTGATCATGCCACACGACAATCCCGGAGAGAAACTCTCGAGGAGGTGCATGCTCGTGGCTTCGACCTCTCAGCTCACATTGAAAAAGCAAAAACTTTGGAGGACGAGGCTGCCGCTTTACCCTCTGATGATGAGGATTCCGCTAGTGGCTCCGAGATTGGAGGGTATGAGGCTGAAGTCCCTGAGGAGGAGGTTCCCGAAGACGTGACTCTTAAAGATGTGGCTTCCGAGGATGCGGCTCCCGAGGATATGGCTCACAAAAATGTGGTTCCCGAGGATGTGGCTCCCAAAGTAGATTAGGTTCTTTTGTTTTTGTTTTTGTAAGGCCCCTTGTGGGTATTGTAAATACTCTTTATGAATATAAGGAATTCCCTTTCTTTTCACTTTATCTCCGATTTGTATTGAATTCTGCTTTGTCTCCATTTGTGAATTTTTTTTATGTTACAACTTCAATGATCAAGTGAGTACTGGCTCGGACTCAGAATAGAACAAACCCTTAGGTATTTTTAGTGATAAATGGGCGATCTTTGAATTTATAAAAGAATACCTCTTAAGGTTTTGGTTAATCCTCGAGCTATGCTTAAGTGGATTTGATGCGAGCTCGGGATGACGGGACTCTTGAGTCCGAGTTAAGTGAGAGCGAGGTCTCAAACTCTAAAGGCTTCGGCCCTTAGGCTCTTTTATATTGGCCCTTAGGCTCTTTTAGGTCGGCCCTTAGCGCTCTTTAAGTTGGGCCAATTTAGCCTCTAAAGCGGCTATAATTTTTCCCTCTTTTCTGCTAAAATACTTAGTGAGAATTTCTTTATGCCTTAGCATGTGTTTTCTGTACCCGTTGGGTTTTTTGAAGGTTCGATCGATCGGAACCTTATTTTTAACCCGTTTGTGTTACGATAATTGAATACCTCTTGAGGCTTTTTCGAAGGCTGATGTTATCGAAGCCTTTAAATTATTCGAGGGCTGATTTTATCAAAGCCCTTTTTATTTGCTTTTACCGAGGGTAGCCTAATTTAACTGGATTTTCAAAGTATTTGAAGGTCTTTAACTTATGACGAAAGTCGTACGTCTTCGAGCTGCATTATTTCGGCCGTAGCCTTTTTTATATGATCGTAGTCTTTAATATGGCCGTAGCCTTTAATATGGCCGTAACCCATGTCTCTTGGACTTGTTTCCCGATAACCTTTCGAACTTGTTTGAAAGGTTAGTCCCCGAGTATGATGGCCTTGGCCTTTATGTCGAGGGAATTCCTCTTTGGGGTCTTATGAAATCAACTTTAGATGACTCGAATGTGTTGGCTGTCGATGACAGTCCCCGAGTATTTGAGGTATATTTGCGTTTTGGCCCTTGAGCCGTTTTTACAAGTATGAAGCTTGTATAATAGTAGACTTCTTTGATACACAAAGTGTTTTGATATAGAAAGGACGCTTCTTTGAATAATTGATACATGCGTACATGTTTTGCAATCGTGGCTCGATTATTCTATATGGACACGGTTCATCCGACCGTTTGGCCCATTACAAAGTTTTCCTATCGAGGCCCTCTTTGGTATGAAGTATTTTCCTCGAAAATATGATCCCTCCGAGGGTGATGCCCCCCAGTATTCGAGGTTGATTGAAAAGAAGCCTTGGATACTGTTGAATTTTCCTTAGGTAGCACATAGTTGTTGCCTCATTAAAAACCTTGCTGGAAAACCCCATTTGGGATAAAACCCGATCTAAGGGAAAAATAGTGCAACGCGTGCTTTAAAACCTAAAGTCTTTGTGTAGAAAGGTACCCTCGATGTCTTCGATTGAACACCAGCCATGAGTTAGTTTTAAATTCAATGGAAAAAAGGAGAAAGTCATACCTTAGCAGTAGTATCGTTTGAGTAGTGATATATTCCAATTGTTCGGCAATTGTGCACCTTCCATTGTGCCAAGTTTGTAACATCCTTTACCGACAACTCCGATGACTTGGTACGGTCCTTCCCAATTCGGGCCTAGTTTCCCTTCATTCAGGTCTCGAGTATTGAGGGTGACTTTCCGTAGAACTAAGTCCCCGATTCCGAAGTGTCGAAGGTTGGTCCTTCTGTTATAATATCTCTCGGCTCTTTGTTTCTGCGCGACCATTCGAACAAGTGTAGCTTCTCATTTTTCATCTAATAGCTCGAGGCTAGTATTCATAGCGTCGTGATTTGATTCCTCCGATGCATGTCGAAATCTAACGTTGGGTTCTCCGACCTCGACCGGAATCAAGGCTTCGGAGCCATATACTAATGAGAACAGGGTCGCCATCGTGCTGGACTTCGATGTCGTTCGATACGCCCAAAGAACCTTGGGTAGAACTTCTCTCCATTTTTCTTTTGCATCGTCCAACCTCTTATTCAAGTTTTGAATGATAGTTTTTTTTGTTGATTCGGCATGCCCGTTCCCAGTCGGATGATATGGCATTGGCAAAATCCTTTTTATTTGTATGCTTCGAGGTACTCCGTTACCTTGCTGTCGATGAATTGCTTGCCGTTGTCGCATACGATTTTGGCAAGTATCCCGAATCGACACACGATGTGGTCCCAAATGAAGTCAATAACTTCCTTTTCTCTGACCTTCTTGAAGGCCTGTGCTTCCACCCATTTAGAAAAGTAGTCAGTCATAAACAAAATGAATTTAGCTTTACCTGGGGTCGTTGGCAGAGGGCCGACTATGTCCATTCCCCATTTCATGAAAGGCCACGGGGACAGGACTGAGTGAAGTTGCTCTCCGGGCTGATGAATCATCGGTGCAAACCTTTGACATTTATCACACTTTTTAGCAAACTCCTTAGTGTCATTTTCCATGCTATCCCAATAATACCCTGCTCTAATAATTTTGCGAATCAAAGACTCGGCGTCGGAGTGATTCCCATAAGTGCCTTCGTGGATGTCTTGTAGAACATAATCGGTATCCCCCGGCCCTAAACATACCGTCAATGGTCCATCGAACATCCTCCGGTACAATGTTCCATCTTCATCCAATGTGAACCTAGCAGCCTTGGCTCGTAGAGCCTTTGACTCTTTATGATTCGATGGGAGCTTTCCATTTTTTAAAAATTCGATATACTTATTCCTCCAATCCCAAGTCAAACTCGTAGAATTTATCTCGGCATGACCCTCTTCGACCACAGATCTCGATAACTGGACGACAGTCCCCGAAACAATGTCATCTTCTTCTACTGATGACCCTAAGTTAGCAAGTGCATCGGCCTCACTGTTTTGTTCTCAAGGCACATGATCTCGAGTCCACTCCTTGAAGCGGTGCAAGGTTACCTGCAGCTTATCCAAGTATCTTTGCATCATATCCTCTCGAACTTCAAAACATATGTTTACTTGGTTCACTACCAACGGATAATCGCATTTGGCTTCAATGACTTTTGCCCCCAAGCTTTTAGCTAGCTCGAGACCTGCAATCATGGCCTCATACTTGGCCTCATTGTTAGTCAACCTAGAAGTTTTAATAGATTGTCTAATAGTGCTACCTGTGGGTGGCTTCAAAATGATTCCAAGCCCGGACCCTTTCATATTCGAGGCACCGTCCGTGAAGAGGGTCCATACCCTCGATGATGTTCCCGATTTTAGCAGAAGTTCTCTTTCCACTTCGGGCACGAGGGTTGGTGTAAAATTGTCTACGAAGTCAGCTAGAATTTGAGACTTTATGGTTGTTCGGGGTTGATATTCGATATCATGCCCGACAAGTTTAACTGCCCATTTGACCAATCGGCCTGATAACTCAGGCTTATGTAAAATATTTCGGAGAGGATAAGTAGTTCGCACACATATTGGGAGACAATGGAAATATGTCTTTAGCTTTCTAGATGCGCTTATTAATGCAAGTGCTAATTTTTCTAAGTGAAGGTATCTAGTTTCAGCATCTCCTAGAGTCCGAATTACATAATAAACAGGGAGTTGCGTACCGTGTTCTTCTCGAACTAGTACCCCACTTACCACTATCTTTGACACTGCCATATATAAGTAAAGCTTTTCATCTACCTTCGGAGTGTAAAGCAGAGGTGGGCTCGATAAATATCGCTTCAATTCCTCCAATGCTTGCTGGCATTTCGGGGTCCATGCGAAATCTTTTTTCTTTTTTAGCAAGGAAAAGAACTTGTGGCTTCGATCCGATGACCTCAAAATAAATCGTCCCAAGGAGGCTATTCGTCCTATTAATCTTGGTACGGCTTTCACACTATCTACGATAGTGATATCTTCAATGGCCTTGATCTTGTCGGGTTGCTTTTGATCCCTCGATTTGATACCATGAATCCGTGGAACTTGCCGATCCGACCTCGAAGGCACATTTTTCCGGGTTAAGCTTCATGTTGTATTTCCTCAAGATTTTGAATGTTTCCTACAAATGAGTTAAATGGTCGTCTGCGCGCAGGGACTTAACTAACATTCGTCAATGTAAACTTCCATAGATTTACCTATCTGTTCCTCGAACATTCTGTTGACTAAGCGTCTGTATGTAGCTCCAGCATTTTTAGCCCGAAGGGCATTACATTATAACAGTATGTTCCAAACTTAGTGATAAATGAGGTCTTCTCCTGGTCCTCCGGGTTCAACTGGATCTGATTGTACCCGGAGTAGGCGTCGAGAAAGGTTAGAATCTTGTGGCCGGCCGTGGCATCGATCATGCGATCGATGTTAGGCAATGGAAAAGAGTCTTTAGGGCATGCCTTGTTTAAATCCTTAAAATCTACGCACATTCTAAGTTTGTTTCCCTTTCTAGGAACTACAACTACATTGGCTAACTATTCGGGGTATTTTACCTCCCGAATAGACCCTATTTTAAGAAGTTAGGTTACCTAATCCTTTATGAATGCATGTTTCACCTCGGACTAGGGCCTCCTTTTTTGCTTTACCGGTTTGAACCTGGGGTCGAGGCTTAGCTGGTGTGTTGTTATTTCCGGTGGAATCCCTGTCATGTCTAAATGGGACCAAGCAAAACAATCCATATTAATGATAAGAAATTGAATGAGTTTTTTCCTGAGTTCGGGGGTTAACCCCGTTCCCAGGTATACCTTTTTCTCGGGCATGTACTCAATCGGTATGACCTGTTCCAGTTCCTCGACCGTTGACTTGGTTGCATCTGACTCTTCGGGAGCAATGTAAGTTCGAGGAGTAGGGAAATCTTCTTCTTCTTCGATTACATGTTCCTACGGTTCGGTCGAGGCTGGGGACGGTGATTGCTATTTGGAAATCTACTTATCTTTGGTGCTCTATTTTTCCGAGGTAGAAGGCACTGGTATCGATGCCACCTCATCAACTGCAAACATTTCCTTTGCAGGGTGTTTTTCTTCGTAAACTGTTTTCACACCATCCATTATTGGGAATTTCATCATCTGATGAAGGGTTGAAGATACTGCCCTCATGTTATGGATCCTTGGCCTCCCCAGAAGTGCATATATCTCATGTCGCCTTCGATGACATGGAATTTTGTATCTTGGATGGTCCCGGCCACTTTCACTGGTAGGATTATCTCCCCCTTCACTGTTTCGCTTGCCATGTTGAATCCATTTAGGACTCGAGATGCAGGTACAATTTGGTCCTGTAGGCCGAGCTGCTCTACGACCCTCGATCCGGTCATATTTGCTGAGCTACCTAGATCCACTAGAACACGTTTAACTTGAATTTTATTTAACAAAATAAAAATTACCAGGGCATCATTGTGCGGCTGAGATATGCCTTCTACTTCCTCGCCATTGAATGATATGACGCCCTCAGGCACGTAGCTTCGAGTCCATTTTTCTCAGGTGATCGACACCTTGGTACGTCCGAATATAGGCCCTTGTGGAATGTTGAAATCGCCAACGATCATATGGATCACATGTTGCGGTTCTTCCTGCTCATTTTTTCTGTTTGCATCTCCTTTCGTGAAGTGGTTCTTAGCTCGATCACTGAGAAACTCTCAAACATGACCCTCGTTGAATAATTGAGCTACTTCCTCCCTCAGCTGCCTGTAGTCTTCGGTCCTATGGCCATGTGTGCGATGATATTTACACATCAAGTTTGGATTCCTTTGAGAAGGATCGGTTTGTATAGACTTGGGCCACCTAGTATTTTTGATTCTTCCAATAGCTAACACGATCCCCGATGCATCCACGCTAAAATTATACTCTGACAACCGAGGTGCTTCCGCAGGGTCGGTGTGTTTATCCAAACCATTCTTACTCATAAGTTACCGATAGCTTTGACCTCGATCATTTCTTCGATCGTTCAGAGGAGCGTTATGCCCCGAACCGTTGCTTCTCCGATTGACATACGGCTGATACCGTTCCTTGTCTGACCTTGGTTCCCTGTCCGTATCCCTCGGGGCCTTAACTGCCAATCTATTAGGATGAACTGAACCCGAGAGGGCTCCAACCTGGTCGTCCTCGACCCTGATCTTCGATTGGTAACGATTATGTGTGTCTGACCAAGTCACAGCTGGGTACTCAATCAGATTTTGCTTCAATTGTCGCGACGGGATCGAACTCCTCGTTCAAACCCTGTATAAAAGCTTGTACTGCCCAATCATCCAAGACCGGTGGTAATTCCATTCGCTCCATTTGAAACTGGGATACGAACTCCCTTAGCATCTCATCGTTCCTCTATCTTATCTTAAAAACATTCGATTTTCTTGTCGCCACCTTTGTGGCCCCGGCATGTGCTTTCACGAAGGCGTCTGCTAACATAGCAAACGAATCGATAGAGTTCGGGGGCAAGTTGTGATACCAAGTCATTGCTCCCTTTGACAAAGTTTGCCCAATTTTTTTCAACAATACTGATTCGATCTTATCATCATTCAAGTCATTTCCTTTAATCCCGCAAGTGTTTGAGGTAATATGTTCGTTAGAATCGGTTGTCCCGTTGTATTTAGGTATAACAAGCATGCAAAACTATTTAGGAATGAGTTTCGGAGCCACACTCGGAGGGAATGGCTTTTGTATGAATTTCTTGGCATCTAAACCTTTCAAGACTGGGGTTCCCCCGGTATTTGATCGACACGGGAGTTATAAACTTTTTTGTCATTATCCTCAATTTTTTTCTCCCCGAACTCGATTCTTTTGGTGAGTTCCTCGAGCATCCTTATAATCGTGGGGTCAGTCCCGAGCCATTACCGTTTGATCTTTCTGGCACCGGCTCAGTACATCGAGTGTTTTCTGGTTCGACTATGCTTGGAGTTTGGTGTTGACTTTGAAGCTGAGCGATAGCAACCCGTTGAGCTTGAAGCATCTCGAATATTACTTGGAGGTTGACTCCCCCAACTCCTATACCCTGTGTTCCTTGGCCACCAGATCAGGCTTCCTTGCGTACACTTCCTCCGGGGTCTGCGCCTAAATCCGCATTCAGAGCAATGTGAGAGCTAAGATCAACTGGTTCCACATTTGGAACATCCTTAGGGATTATTGGTGGTACACCGGCTCCTAGAGCGATTACATTGCTGTTTTCACCGCGAAATTCAAGACAGTCATCGCCGTGTACTGGTGCGTTTTGCGAGTTTGACATGTTTTCACCTGAGAACAAAAATTCTTGGCGAGAAAAAGTGTGAAAATAACGTGTGTTATTAAAATCAGTACTGAAATAATCACTATTATCTTTAGCCCCACGGTGGGCACCAAATTGTTTACCTCGAAAATACGAGTAACAATTAAGCTTGATTTATGATTTTAAAAAAATATGTGATTTAGTTCAATATTGATTAATAACCAAGAAATCTAACGTATAAACGAAGGAAATAAGTAAAATCAAACCAGTGTGCAAGCCAGCCTCGACCTCGAGCTAAGCTAGCCTCGAGGTAGGTCAAGAACAGTAAAATAAAAACAATAGAGTTAAAGGACAATTCTGATGAAAAGCGAAAAGTAAGAGAGTGTATTCTTTTGCCAATGAATGATGATGGTTACAAATGATTGGGATCCCCTTTATATAGCAGGAGAACCCTAAATAAGGTACATTTCTATTTACAGTAAGTAATCTTATTGGTACAGCTGTCTAACGCCTAGTATGGATTCGCACTAACTCGTACGAATCCACTCCAGAATTCACGCCATGATCTTGGGGACGTGGCTGAAATCTTGCCTTTTCTGTTACAAACCCATAACGGCATCATCTCGGGGTTGGGCAAACTCGGCTTCGATACTCATCGCGTACTTCGATCCTCGGGCCTTGTACTCTGTCATCGGGCTCGAGCTTGGTCCATCGAGCTCGAACTCGACCCATCCTGAACTCGGGTTTATGGCGACCCCTCGAGCCCGTGAAATCGGGCATACCTGATTTCGACCATATACATCAATATCCACTAAAAACCCCTGAGGAAGATTGAGTTAATTAAACAAGTCTTATATCCTAAGAATGCAAATAAATGGAGGAAGATCCTTCAGACTTATATTTCAACTATTACATCACTTAGCAAAATCAAAAATAGGTACGACGTACGGTGCCAGAAGCTTGAAAATCCATTACAACTTAGCTAAAAGAACTTGTAAAAGATTTTAAGAGTAATTATTGTACTTTGCGAAGAAAACAATTACACCCTATTTCAAGAGCAGAACAAAAGATTTCAAGAATAATACATGCACAAATTATCAAATAAAGGGAGAAAATAAATTTGAAAGAATAAATTAAATAGGTACAAAATTTTGAAAGAATAAGCTTAAAAGACAATAAATAAAAATAAATAGATCGAATTTATCCCGGAAACAGAATATAGGGATGAGGAGGCTGAATACCGAGCCGTCACCTTCAGAATCCATGGCAGAAGAAACTGGAGTTTTTAGAAAGAATAAAAACAAAAGGTTAGTATACTATACTGAAAAGGAAAGAATAAAAACAAAAGGTTAGTATACTATACTGAAAAGGCAAATCTAGGTAGAGTAGACTAGTTTCATGGCAACACGTCAAATCATGAAAAGCGTGAAATAGTACTTCCTCTGTTTATGTGAATCTATTTTTTTTTTTTTTGGTCTGTTCCAAAAAAAATAATTCATTTTTAAATTTGGTAACAATTTAACTTAAACGTACAATTCTACTCTTAATGAGAAGCTTTTATAACCACACAAATATATAACCCTTTTTTGACTTGTTTGGGACCACCAATTCCAAAAGCCTTTATTTTTTCACTACAAGAAATAAGGTTAATTGTGGAGGTTTATTTGTGGGGATAATAAGAACCCCATAATAAGATCATTTTGTGGCGTTTCTTTAAACCCCTGCTATATAATTCTTTTTGTGGCGGGTTATTTGTGGAGGTTTTTTATAACCTCTGCAAATTGCATCAATTGTGGAAGTTTGTAAAGTATAACAATTCGATACAATTTGTGGCGGTTAATAACCCCCACATTTAGGGGGTCAACCAAAAGCTTAAATTATGGAGAAATACTTTAGGGCATAAGAATTTTAGGATAAGTAGAAGTACTATTGAATACATGCTTTACTTTTAGCCAGATGAGATGAGCGAAGTTGAGGTGAGACTAGACAGAATAGCAGTACAAAAATACAAATAATTTAGATATCTATGTTCGTTATTTCTAAAGAATGGAATGATAGATGAAAATGTTACTCGTAGAGTTAAATCAGATGGTTGAATAGACAAGTGCTACCGGGATGTTATGTGACAAAATAGTGTCCATCAAAGAGAAGAAATACTCTTTAAAATAGTTATAATACAGACAATGTTATATGGTCGTGAGTGTTGAATTGCTAAAGTCTAATATATCCACAAGATATGTGTTGGGCAAATGCGGATGCTAAGATGGGTGTGCAATTATTCAAGATTAGATAAGATTAAAACTTAACCACGTTCGCCAAAAGGTGCAAGTCATATATATTGAGGATAAAATGGAAGGTCGCTTCATATGACTTAGTATGTCCAACATCGACATATAGATGTACCGATCCATAAATCCGAAAGAGAAATCTTTAATGACCCGATAAGTCATTTAGAGTTCTAACTTCCCATTTCATAATTTGAGATCTTATATAGCTTTAGTCAATGATTTATGATAAATGTGATGTTTTTAAAAGAAAACTTGATTTTAAAACTTATAAGCAGTTGAAGTTGACCACGGTCAATATTATTGGTAAACGACCTCAAATCGGTATTTTGACAATTTTAGTAGGTTCGTATGGTGATTTTGAACTTATACGCATGTTTGGTTGGGGTCCCGGGTGGCCCGATTCCATTTCGGCGCTTATTATAAAAAAGTTAAAAATTTAAACTTAAGAGCTTTGAAATCTTTGAGTTTTGATGTTATTTTGATATTTTGAGCTTACGGGCGATTTCTTTTTTTTAGATTTATATACTTGTGTGGATATTTGGATGGAGTCCCAAAGGGCCCAGGTAAGTTTCGAATTGATTTCGGACTGATTTCGTAGAACTTAGAATTTGTTGGTACCACAATTATCACAATTGTGATGAACTTCTCACAAAAGTGATGTTCGTAATTGCAAAGTGGGCCTCACATTTGTGAAGGTGGGATGAGGTGGGCAGCTTCATAATTGCGAAGCTGGAGTCGCATTTGCGACCCTCCCAATTGCGAGATCTGTGTCGCATTCGTGACACCTGAGGCTCAAGGCCATTTTTGCATTTGCAAACATTGTTTCGCTTTTGCAAGCTGAGCAATTTCTAACAAGATTTTGCAACTATGACATCTGCAGCTAAATAAAAATAAAGAATTTTGGGATTAGCTTATTTTATTCCATTTTTGAGACCTAGACTTTGTGGGAGATGATTTTTGAAAATAACTCTTTTCCTGTCTTCAAGGGTTAGTAACTTTATCTTAATTCTTATCAATTTTCATTACTTTTAGTAGATTTTCATCCCTAAATATAAGATTTCATATAATAGAAATAAGGTTTTGAGTAGAACTTAGGATTTTTCTATTTTAGAGATTTAAACCTCGAATTGAGGTCGGATCACAAACTAAATCACATATTTGCACTTAGGGGTGAATGTGTATTCAGGATTTAGTCTTGATTTCGAATTTTAATCAAGTGGATACGAGTTGACTTTTTGTTGACCTTTCTAAATATGTCAAATACAGACTTTGTGGATATAAGGATAGTTTCTAAAGCTTATTTTGACTTATTTGAGTATTAATTTGCCATATTCGAGTAGTTTGGAGGCTTGTGCTAAAGAAAATGCAATATTTGAGGGTTGATTTGTCCCTAAAAAAGGTAAGTATCTTGGATAACCTTGATTTGAGAAAATTAAAATATAATTGCATCGAATTGCTATGTGTTAGGAGCGATGTATGCACAAGGTGAGCGGTGTATATGTGTTTGCTATGGGTTAAGCATACAGGTAAACTTGACTTTTATGCTTTAATTAAATTGTGAAACTCTTTGACTATTCTTATTCATGTTGGCAGTCGTGTTGAGCTTGTTGCGATATTGGGTAGTAAGGCTATTGAAATGTTGATTTGGCTATTGGTGATAAGTGATGACTACTTTCCTTATGGCAAGTTATGTTCAATCACTCTTCTTGATATTCTTTGTTCTTTTCATCCTTCTTGGTATTGGTTTACATGTTTATGCATGGTGAGAAGAATGAATTTCACTAAAGGTGTTTCCGTGCTCGTGAGGAAGAGTAATATGCACGAGGGGTATTTCCGTGATTGTGAGAATGAGAGTAAAAATTCGAAGAGTGATGCTGTGCCATTTGATTGATATCTCTTGTTCCTTACTTTTACGATGTAGATTGAGAGTTTGGCTATGTTGTTTCATAGTCGCATTGTCAAATTACTTGGACTTGAATTGTGGTGAAAGACTTGCTTGGTGTTGTTTACATCATTATACTCCTTAGTTACTTCTTTCATTATTCCTCCTATTATTTATTTTGCTACTACACTTGTTATCTCTCGTGTTACCTAATCGCTATCTTAGTTGCTACTTTTTTTGTTCTCTTAATTGCTATATCTCTATTTATTTTCTCGTTACTTAACTGACAACTTTATATGTAGGTGTCTTGTCTTAGCCTCGTCATTTTTTCGTCGAAGTTAGGCTTGACACTTACGGAGTATATTGGTCGGTTGTACTCATAATACACTTATGCACTTCTTTTGCAGACTTTGGCATCGGACTTCTTAGTGGTACTCAAAGGATGAACTAGCTTGCTTGGTAGTGGAGACTCGAGGTAGTGTTGCATTATCGTCCGCAGGTCTAGATGTCACCCATCTTCTAGACTTTATACTGTTTAGTCGTATCAAACAGTGTATTTGTCATTTCAAACGTTGTATTTAGTAGTTCTATAGAAGCTCATGTACTCGGTGACACTAGTTCTAGGAAGATTTTAGATGGTTGTTGGATTTAGTCTTGTTACGTATTGGTTTGCCTAGCAAGCGATGTTGGGTGCCATCACGACCTCTTGGTTGGAAATTTGGGCCGTGATAAAAAATACAAAATATATGCACATGAGTGTCTTTTATTTTCATAATTCTGGGAGTTGTGAATAAAGGCAAAAATATTAGCACTTCTATAATTTTGTCGCATTTTATGTAATCAAGGATATTTAGCAATTTGAATATTAAATGAATTATTTTAATGAGTTTTAGTAAGTTTGTATTATATTTAATTTATTATTTGTTTGGATCTTTTGTTTTTCCTTTTTTTTTTGTATAGTAGTACATATCAATTAGGTTTAAGTATGTTGTATTAGTAAGTTAATTTTATTTGTCATTGTTTCTTTCTTTTAAATAATAAAAAGGAAATAAAAGAGAAAACTAGAAGTAAAGAAAGACGCTAAAAGACAATATTGGACAATATCTCCATAGGTTTTAATTGGCACCTTACGGGGTAATTTAGAAATTAGACTAAAATTTTTTAGAATCCGGCGAGCAAAATTCCCTCTCTTCCCCCCACCCTCCCCTTTTTCCAGGATACAATTCCCTCTCCCCAACTCACAAAATCTTTCAGGCCCAAATTTCCTCTCTTCATCACCTTCTTTAACGAGAGAAAGTCGGCGCAATGAGAACAACAAAGGTTCGTACTTATACTCTTTTTATTTTCAGTTGCTTTATATCTCCTTTGTTTACTATTCGTTACAGAGTTCGTACTCGAAATTGTTTAAGATATGCGTGCGGATTTATGTATATTACTACTATTGTGTTATATTTTGGTTCAATTTTGTGTGGATTCCTACGCTTGAGGTCTAATTGCAAATTTTACCCTTTTAAGAATTGTTGTAGGGGAATACTGTGCGCGTTTAAATGGAGGTTCTCTAGTGAGAGACTGTATATTTGTATTAGGTGGTATTTGGGAGATCTTTGGTCTTTTACGGTTGATTAAAGTTTTTCCTATTTTGGCTATTGGATGGATTATGTGTTTAGAATTTTGAAGTACGGGGAACAAGGCAATGCACTCTTTCTTTGTCCAACGACTTTGATCACTACCAAGTTTTGGGTTTGATTTTTGAATTGTTTCTAAGTTGGTCCAGCTTGGGGATTGATGGTCTAATGGTCTAGGAATTGATTTTTTTGTTTTCCTTCTTGTTACAATTAAGTGAAAATTTTGATTTCCAGCCTCTTCATAATGTAGTACTCTAGTTAATGTTTAATCGAGGCTGCTTTACAGGATACTACTGTGATTTTCTGATATTAATTAGCATTGTTTACTATTCACGAACTGCCATAATCACAGACCAACATGAGGAATTTGGTAGATGATCTAGACTATCGGCTCTCGCATTTGTTGACAAACTAATGTAAAATGAGAAGAATGAGGTACAATCTTCTAAGTTTGGCTTTCTGTTGTATATTTGCAACTATTGCATTCTTGTATATCAAAAATGATTAGAAGCATGGGTACAATTACATTAACTTTTGCATATGCTCACGTGATTGTTGTAGAAAATTACTCCAATCGATCAAAGGATAATCTAAAGCAATGGATTGATCATCCAAGATTTGAGCTAATTCGTGAAGGTAAAGCGTTCCTTGTGTTTGCTTCTACAAATATATTTGGATTTCTTGTTATCCATGAGTACTTTTGATCAAATGAATAAAGCGTCTAAGTAATTCCAACATGCTTGTTTAACCATGATTATCAGTGAAAATCTAGAGATTAAACTTTAGCTAGTAGTTCCGACTTTGAGTTAATGAAGTCTTATCTGAAGCATCTAGACATTTCTTATCATTATAAAAAAAGTTCAATGACTAGTCAGAAATACATCTGTTATACTTTTTCCTATTTCCCTTTTCATGATGCATCATCTATTTTGGGTGCAAATGTAACGACCCGACCGGTCATTTTGAGCTTTTGCCCTTTGCTTGTCAAATCTCAGGCATGACTTGCCCTGTGTAATGTATTATGACTTATGTAAATCGTTGGTTTTGATTTTCAGGATGATCAGAATGAATTTGGAAGAACAGTTCTCAGTTTGAAACTTGAAATTTGAAAGATTTGATCAAGATTAGACTTGTTAATATATGATCTCAGATTGGAATTTTTATAATTTGGTTAGCTTCGTTAGGTGATTTGGGACTTAGAAGTGTGATCGAAATGTGTTTTGGAGGTCCGGTGTAGAATTAGGCTTGAATTGGCAAAAGTTAGTTTTTGGCGTTTTCCGGTTGGTAGGTGAGATTTTGATATAGGGGTCGGAATGGAAATTCCGGAAGCTGTAGTAGCTTTGTTATGTCATTTGGAATGTGTGTGCAAAATTTCAAGTCATTTGGATGTTGTTTGGTTGGGTTTTTGATCAAAAGCGAAATTTGGAAGATTTTAGAACTTAGGCTTGAATCCGATGTGTTTTGGTTGATTTGATGTTGTTTGAGGTATTTTGAAGATTGGTACAAGTTCGAATAAGGTTTTAGGATATGTTGGTGGCTTTGGTTGAGGTCCCGGGGGCTTCGGGTGAGTTTTGGGTGGTCAATCGGACCATTTCATGCCTTGGAGATGTTGCAGAATTTGCAGGCTTAACTATTGCAAAGAATTCCTCTTCGCGATCGTGTAGAGGGTTTTGAGGGGGAAGTTCAGTTGTTCTTCGTGTTTGTGGAAGTTGGGTCGCGATCGCATAGAGGTGAGGAAGTTGTAGATCGCGAACGCGTAGTGAAGGTCGCATTCGCGTAGATTTAAGTGGACCAGGAGTCTTGGATGGAAGTTGTTCATCGCGAACGCGGTGGCCAATCCGCAATCGTGTAGGGTCAGATGCTTGAGCATCGCGTTCGCATGGTATTTCATGCGTTCGCATAGAGTAAATTTTGGGAGCTAAGGAATTGTGCTTCGCGATCGCGAAAGTTGTCCCGCGATAGCGATGAAGGAAATTTAATAGCTGGGCAGAATGTTTTAAAAAGGCTATTCCGCGACTTGAAACCCTTTTACACCATTTTTGAACGGAAAAAGAGCCTTGAGGCGATTTTGAAGAAAGATTAGAATGGGAATGTGTCGGCTGGCCTTGTCTTCACGAGAGGCACCATCACTACCGGGTCCGGGTATAGGGTCGTGACAAGTTGGTATCAGAGCCTAGGTTACATAGGTCTCACGAGTCATGAGCAGGTTTAGTAGAGTCTCGCGGATCGGTACGGAGACGTCTGTATTTATCCTTGAGAGGCTGCAGAACCTTTAGAAAAAACTTCACATTCTTGAATTCTTGTCGTGCATCCTTGATTCAGCTTGAAAAGTAACTCTTGAAATTCCTTCCACACGTTCGTATGCGCACATGAGTGCTCAGTATTAGATGTGCATCGATGGCTTGTGATTCCCTGATTGAGGGGCGAGATGTGATCTCTATGTGCTGATGTTGGGCCAGTCTGGAAGACTCGAGGCCAGATTTGTTTGCCTATAGCTTGAGCATCGAGGTGCTGATTGTGTGAGCACGTGTTTCTGGATCTACATGTTCTGTTGTGTCCCTATTAAGGGGAGTAATGACTGGATAATTACGTGATGAGGATGATGTGACTGCGAGATGTATTCGTATGATTTGGAAGCGACGAGAATGTTCTATTGGAGGATAGAAGAACTATTAGGTGCTTGATTTCCGCCTTGATTCGAGTTATAGCCCTGAGTTATGGGCGTGTGATGAATCTTTTCATGTATCCTAGTTGGAGTGGAGTAAATTTCATGTTGCGGTATGGGTTCAGACTCAAGAAGACTAAGTGACTGCGTAATGTTTATGATGATGGAAGGTATACAGAAATGTTAGTTTGAGGCAAAATAGGTGGGTTATCTCCTGCGGAGTGTTCGGAAGTTGTGTGATCCTTACGTTGTCTGTTAGACGATCCCATTTTCAAGTGAAATATATGCATTGAAATTTAAATCTGGGGGTTGCTTAAGAGAGTGGGTTTAACTGTTGCGAGAGTGAATGCGAGATTTGTAGAAGATTTAAAGTACTAGATGGTCTGTGTTTCACGAGCTGATGAAGGATTGAGTTTAATCTCACTATGGTATTATGGAAGAAATAGAGTATATGCATTATGAGTTATTGTGTGTGTTTTGATCTATGGCTTCGAACCAAGTGGGGGAGTCTGCTATTGAGTTGTTATTGGTAAGGAATTCTCGGTGTATAGAGCAGGAAGTTGCTTGGTTGCATTGGGATGAAGTTATATTATGCGGTGTCGGAGTGCTAATAAGGCACGGGTTGTTCGGTTGATTTGATCGGGCTAATTGTAGTTTGAGTAGAGTGGTTGACTCTAGAGAATGGTTCTAATGCGTTCAAGATTTTTCATGTAATAAGTGAAAACTTTCGAGTTGTATTTTTGGCTAGAAACTGAGGTTGCATTGGAAGGTGTCAAGACTAGTGGTATTTCTATATCATTATGGGGTTCTGTATAACAGTATCAAGAAGGTAAAGGTAATGGCATTGGATTCGTAGGAAGTCTTTTAAGGGTAGGTATTTTGAATGTGGTGCTTTTGGGAACATTTAAAAGAGTATTCAGCGGGTTGCGAGCCTTAGACTGTGTGGTATTATGCTTGGGTCTCGTGTGGTGAGTCTGGGTTGAGGAATTGTGATGCTATAGCAAGAAGGAGTATCAAGTTGAAGGTAAAATCAGAGGAACTCGGATAGATGAGATAGTTTGGTAGTATGCCGAACCAGTATAGCAAGGATATGATTAGTCCTTTGGATGTTTACGAGGTAATGAGCTTCTACAGGTGTTTCACGGCAATGCTCTTAGGTTTTGGTGGCCTGCATAGCTTGGTTGAGTTAAAGGGATTCAGTCATGTCAGGCTTGGTTTTGTCAAAAAGGGAGGCGGAGAGTTCTTGATGATTCCTACTGCGGTTAGAGGTGCGTATTCTCTGCGACTGTAAGAAGCATGGAATGTGTAGCGATTTTCTTTTGAATGGGATCAATGGAAAGTTCTTGGTTGGTTGAGTACATAGTGCTTGTGGCTCGGAAGGGATGTGAAGTCCTCATGTTATCCTAGGATGGTATGGTATATGCGGTATATGTGGAGGATTGAGATTCGCATATGCAAGGTTACGGTTCAGTTCTGAAAGGAAGGTCATAAAACTCTTAGGCAGCGGGCAGCTTCAGATAAATGGAGAAATGAGCTTCAGATGATTAAGGAAATGGTACTGCCAATTGGGGTAATTTGACGAGGGTATATGTTTCAGGAAAAGGCAATGTGATTAAGTTGAGGGTACTTCGGTGGTAGTGTGGCACTTTCTTGTTGGATCGACTGCTGACATTCGGATCTGCTTGGTGGCACAGAAGAATGTTAGAGTATCTCTCGTGGAATGAGTAGGTATTAGAGGTGTGTTGTATACTCGGACGGTGGAATTGGAATGGGATATGGTGATTCATGTGCTATATGGAGTTGGAGACTGGGAGTTCTCATATTCAGGCTATGTTATGGTTGTGGGTCGTGTGTATCGGCACGGTTTAGTGACTATCGGGGTTTGGAGACCCGAGAGGATCTTTTGCTGCTTGGTACGTTAGATTTTGGATGTGATATTGGGTATGGACTAGTTGTCTCAGTGTTGTGTCATTCTGAGCTATTGCGCTAAGGCGGCGATGTTGGTTATGCCGAGAATACCACGGATCGAGTGGCGAGGCTCGACGGATTATGTTCTTAGTAGGGTGGTTTTATATTTTGAAGACCCAGCGGATGGCTGGGAAGGATTGTTTTTCGTATTTGGGCTTTCGTGATAGATGTTAGTGTAGAGACTCCTACCATTAATTCAGTTCCGGTGGTGAGGGATTTTTCGTATGTGTTCTTGTGGCCGGGCATGTCGTCGGGCAAGGTTGTTGATTTCGGTATTTATTTGATGTCGGGCACCGTATCGTATGGCACCGAAAGAGTTAAAGGAGTTGAGGGAGCAGCTTCGGGGTTTCCTTGATAAAGGGGTCTGTTGGCAGGCCAATGCGGATGTGTGTTCTAACTTGAGTCGACTTGGTTGGCTCCGAGTTGTATTGCTGAGGGATGTGTGATTCAAACCCGCAAGACATATCAGTTATTGGCCGAGGGGCTCCCAGAGTCTGTACACCCCCAGTGAGCGCGGGTACCCATTGTGATATGAGATATAGCCCGAGGGGCTGGTATTGTTCTGTGATATTGCCCGAGGGGCTGATTTTGTTGTTACTGCGCCCGAGGGGCAGTTATATTGTTTAATTGTTTAACGGATGTTTATGAGATTTCTCTGCTTAATTATATTTACTGATTTTTGTTGTGCCTCTTTTAGCTTAATGTTGTGCCTTACGTGGTTTTATATTACTCAGTCTTCATTTATTTTTATTACTCACTGAGTTGGAATTACTCACTTTACTCCCTGCACCTTGTGTGCAGATTCAGGTATTTCTGAACTCGGTAGCGGGTATTGGTTGCTCAAAGGCAGATTCATCGGAGTTTAGCAAGGTAGCTGCCCGACGTTCGCAGCACTGCTTTTCTCCCTCTAGATTTCATTAGACTGTATCTAGTACATTTTAGACTCTTGTTGTATTCGGAACTTAGTAGATGCTCATAACTAGTGATACCCCGATGTCGGGCTGTGTTGGGTTTGTTTTTCCGCAAATTGTACTGTTAACTGCTTATTTTTGAGATTTTATCATGTTTACGGCTTAAAACTTATTATGTTACTGCTTAAGATTGGAATGAGAATGTGTCGGCTGGCCTTGTCTTCACGAGAGGCGTCATCACGACCGGGTCCGGATTTAGGGTCGTGACAACAAACAAGCATGGTAAAGAAAATTTCTTTCACTGGTGAATATCTGGGCAAAGGTTTCAGGATTGTTGTGTTGGTATGATAGCACTGAGGGGTAAGTTATGCTTCTTAACTCATTTCTCGGTCAGGTGTTCGTTTCAGAGAAGTTTATTTTTTGTATAACAAACTTCACGACTTATAGGAAGCTAGAATAATTGGAAGAACATTTGCAGCAATGAACACTACTTTTAAGTTAAAAAAAAATGGTAGCCTCGAGAACAAGTAACCCACTTGGCTCATTGACATCTTTCTACATACGAGACTACATGTGGATGTAAACTTGATATACCAGTCTAAACGCACAACACACATAAATAAGTGATGGTTTTCTATTAAATTGATTGCATTTGGATTTTTCTTATCCCCAAGACTACTGGTTACTGAAATATACAACAATTTTCAGAAAAAAGTTCCCTGACACTCTTATGGTGATAGTTGGTTCTGCTATCTATTTTGTCAACTCCAATTATATGAAGGGCATGTTCTAATTATTTAGTTAGCTTAACGATATTGCTTTCTTATAATTTTGAAGGATACTAAGATAGTTAACTGATGAAAAGAAAACTACTGAAAGAAACTAATCAAACAAAACTTCCATAATTCGATTGTTAAGATGTCACTAAGTTCTCTCCTACATTTTCAATCCTTTCACTTCTTCTCCCTTGGTTACTGTATGTTATTAAGAGTAATTTGTTTCGTGTTCTCGTGCAGTGTTAGTGATACAAATACTAATTGTAACACCCCGTAAATTCGACATAGGTATGAATGAGTTACAGGACTAGTAAGGTTATATTTTGAGCACGTGAAGTCTCATCGAGATGATTATGGGTGAAAATAGTTGTTTCAAAATCAAGATGCATAAGATTTGACAAAATCGACTAAGTTTGCAGAAGGTTTGTGTTCCATCAGTGTTTAGTAAAAATGTGTAAGGAATTCGGGAAAACTCAAAGTATGAAAGTTATAGGCCTTTGAAATAGCTTTCCAACGATATATTATGGAGCCCAAACGGATCTCTGTGCAAAAAGTTATGTGCATTTTACAGAACAGTATGTGATATGTGCGCCCATAGCGTGACCGCGCTAATTTTGAAGCAGTGTTACTGCCGTTTAGCGCGGTCAGTAGCGCTGGCAGGTCTCCAGGTGCGCGAGCGCGCTCGTGGGGGTCGTTTTAAAGCTATATTTCGTCCCCCACATCCCCAAAATACAAAAACTTGGTTTAGAAAGGAGAACTCTCAAAAACCTAACTCCTTAAGCGTCCTTCCACCACCCAAGGTAAGTTCTAATGGTGATTCTAAGTTAATTTTAATTTTTCAACATCTTATTAACATGGGTAAACCCTCCATATCATTAGATATTCGATTGGGTCATCATTGTTGAGAGAAGGAACCCTAGAACTCGAATTCAAGAAGATTGAACGTCAAGAAGGTAATATCTTCACCCTCTAATTGATTCTAGCATTGGTTTAATGATTATATACCCTAGTTCATGAGATATGAGTTGATGGGTTTGATAGAAAAGCACGAACAATTATAGGTTTGGCTTGTTGATTGTTTATTATTGGTTAAGGGTGTTGTTTATCTTATGGGTGAAGAAGAATGACATTGATTATAAGAGATTTGAGATTTTAGAATTTATCTAGGATCAAGAGAATGGCTTGTTGGGTGTAGAAACACCATTAATAAGGACTATGAAGCTTTATGTCACCAAGTGTTTCAGAAAATGCTTAAGTGACTAAAATATGAGTATTATTGCTAATATGGAATCCTATTGACTTGTATTGATATAGATTAAAGTTGAAAGGGTTGGCGAATATTGTATTACGCTCAAGAGCAGGAAGTTAAGGTATGTGAGGCTAACTCTCTATGTTTGGGAATTTTAATGATTCTCCCTATACTACGTTTCTTTTACGACGTTACCAATTGCCTCAGAAATATAGTTAAGCCTAATTCCTTGAATAGTTGCAGAACTTCTATTCTCTAGCTTCACAACTCGTTCATGACTTTCTTTATGAACGTTATGAGTTCAGTTCGTATCCAATATAGACTTGGGTTTGATGTCCCTGAGTCTCAGTATAGCTTACTCAGCATGTCATAAACAGTCTAAGTTTCAGTGTTCATAATCAGTTCAAGAATATATGTCTCAGTCCAGTCCTATTCAGTATTATGTAACTTAGTGTGATTCAGCATTCAAGTATCATGTAACTCAATATGATTCAGTATTTCAACATCATGTATTTCAGTATGATTCTCAGTTCCTGAATGTTGAACACCTGCCTTTGGGCCTGAGGCCGCAGTTTATGCTTTATGCATCTTTGGGCCTGAGGCCGCAGTTTATGCTTTATGCATCTTTGGGCCTGAGGCCGCAGTTTATGCTTTATGCATTTTGGACCTGAGGTCGCAGTTATGTATACGCATACTTGGGCCCGATGCCGCAGTTGTGCACATATATATATTGGGCCTGAGGCCGCAGTTTAATATTCAGATAAACAGGTTGTTCACCATTCAGAAGAGGGAGTATTCATATCCTTACTTCCTTTATTCAGTTCAGTTATCGGTTATCAGTTATCTTTTCAGTTATTAGTTCAGTTATCAGTTATCAGTTATCTTTTCAGTTATTAGTTCAGTTATCAGTTATCTTTTCAGTTATCAGTTCAGTTACCAGTTCTCACTTCAGTTTCAGTTTCAATAGTTATCATTTTAGTTATCAGCTTAGTTTCAGTTTCAGTATTTATAATTCTTTCTTTCAGTTGCTTTACATACCAGTACAATTCAAATGTACTGACGTCCCTTTTGTCGGGGGCCTGCATCTCACAATGCAGGTAATGATTTATAGGTTGATGATTCAGAGCGCTAGGATTCTCGTACCAGCTGTTTGGTGATCCCCAGTTCTTTCGGGGCATTATCATTACTTTACAGTCTTTCAGTATTTACAGGCAGTCAGTGTTTTCAGTACTTCATTAGAGACTTCATAGACTAGAGTAACAGTTAGACAGAGTCTCAAGTTTTTTCATGTTAAGCTATATTTGCTACAAATACATTTCAGACATTGTATTAGCATTTCCGTACTTTGATTTATATCATCCAGACTTTCAGTATATTAGCATGTGTTAGTTTATCTTCCGCATTCAGTATGTTATGATATCACATGTTGATTCAGCCAGCTAGTTGGTTCGCTCGGTCACATGTAGTTAGGCACCGAGTTCCGTGTTACGTCCACACCCAGGTTCGGGGCGTGACACTAATGAAATTTATGTCCGGGAAATTTGATTAAGCCCCTTAACAAATTAGACGTTGAAGTAAGTTGGTAGTATATAAATTCTATTTCTGTTCAAGTTTTGGCACTTTTTTGTTGCTTCTTTTGCTTGAAGCTAGCTCCAAAAGATTTTGATGCTGGCTTGGTTTATCTAACTAATTATTAGTTTATGGATCCTATTTTATCCGCTCATTTCTTCTACTTGAGTTTTTCGGTGCTGTTAGCGTTCTACTTTTCATTTTCCGTTAATCATTGGGTTGGATTATAACTTATACTTTATTTGTTGAATTGTAATGTTAGAAAATCTATAGAGGTTGACTTACATTTTAATAGCTACATAGGTGGTTTTTTTATTTCATGAATATGGCCAGAATTTATGTTGCCAAGTAGAGTAGTTCGTTGAGGTAAGATTTGTGATGATATACGAGGAATTAACTTTGTACTTTAGCTCTTATTCATGTGATAATATCCAGCAACTTCTGTTTAATGCCTTGATTAGACCAAGTGACAGATTAATTTGTTAAAAAGTTAGAGCTTCCATCTAGTTATGTAACTGGATTTGTGCTTTTGGTTTGTCAAAATGCTAGTCAATTATAAGTTTTTCATCAAATATTTTTGTTTCATTATTTCATCTAGTGATGTGGAGAGCGAGTCTGCTTTCCCTCATGGATGTATAAGAGTAGCATCAAGTGATAACAATGCAAATCACCAAGCAAGTACATTGCACTTTGTATATTTATTTATTGAGGATGAGGATCTACTCTTTATTGTATAATGTTTAAGTTATCATGCATTTATTTGTACAATTTTGGTTTGATATGAATTTGAAGTCGTGATGTTTGTTGCTATTGATATTTTTAATGGAATTTGATTTGTGTTGTGAGAGTTATTTAGTAAAGTTATTTATTGAATCCTCCAATATATAAACTTTCAGATAGATATTCTGGTAGTTACAAATTGCCACTATTAATTTTTTTTATTTATTAGATTCAGATTAAATTGTGAGGGTTATAAATTCCCACAAATTATTTTTTTTAAACATTGAAATCATATTATGGAGGTTACAAATTGCCGCTAATTACTTTTTAAACCGCCACAAATTGTCGCCATGGAGGTTGTACAGAACTGCCGCAAAAAAGCTTGTGGCGAACGTAATTGTGGCGTTTTGTGAAACTGCCACAATTTATTTTGTGGGGTCGAAAACCGTCACTGATCAACAAAATAACCCCCACAAAATGAGTTTTTTTGGTTGTATTTCTTAAATTCCGTGCCTAATCAAAGAGGTTCACATAAATTGGAACGAAGGGAGTACTTAATAATCATGGCTAAGGCTAATAGAAAAATCGACAGAAGCTACATGAATAGGTAGTGGAGTAGTAATAATTAAAGGAATGAATAAAATAAAAGGATATCTTATATGCAGGACCAGCTTGTCATTAATTTTTGCAACGTAGGCAACCTTGTAATCCTTTAAGAATCTCTTCTTCAACAGCTGAAGAGGGAAAAGCTTTAACGTCTTGCTGTTCACATAAGCAAAATTCTCATAATGTGGTTCTTTTCTAAAAACTTGAAATGTTAGTTGGTTATCATCGGGTTGGGGAGGGAGAAGAAGTAGGTTGAATCTCTGGAGCTGGAGCTGAAGAAGAAGAAGCTGCCATGGAAGATGAAGAAGAAGCTGGCATGGAAAATGAAGAAAAAGCTGCCGGCGTGGTAGTAGAAGAAGAAACTGGCATTGAAATGGAAGATGAAGAAGAAGCTGCCATGGAAATGGAAGTAGTAGTTGAAATGGAAGATGAAGAAGTTGCCATGCTAGCTATGTTTAAAAAAAAATAGGAATTTCGGTCAAAGCGTAAATTTACAAGAACTCGAGTTACTGATAATCAAATAAAGAGATAATTGTATAACAAGAAAGGAAAATTGGACTAAGAAGTAGCCGAGTAAGCAATATAAAGCAATGTAAATAATTATATTCCAATAATAATCAGTGTGTCCATACAAATGTTATTTCTCTCCCTTTTATAGCTATTTCCAAGTACAACGTTTCTTTCCTCTCATAATAGAGCCATTATGAGCATTTAATGACATTAATAAGATGTTATGATTGGCAATCGTAACTGTTTCGTGAAAATTTCATAACGTTCCCTATCATTTACGCTCATTAATTGAAGATATTACGAATCTGTACTTTCTGCTGTCTTGATTCATTCCACCAGTTCCTCTTCAAATTACCAAGAGGCCCGAGTGACCGTTCTTTCTTGCCTTCATGACACTTGCTCGTACCTGTTAAGACGTGTCTCTTTAAGTACTCTTTGACAGCTGTCACTCCTATAATAATCCATGTATCTTGACATGTCAGCCACATAATTAATTCCAAGTGTAATATCGATTTTTCCTCAATACCGATAGTCCCCCCCCCCCCCCCACTTGCCATTTATTCAGCAATTGAATATTTGGGAAGTGGATCTCATTAAAGCGGGAATTTTTGCCGCCGATTCCCACATACCATTATACCTTTCCCTGAACTGACGCTTCGCATCACTTCCATTTAATGCGTGTGACACGTGGTGCCCTTCGATTGGTTCTGCAACTCCTCGGCTCCTTTTAGGGCTTTATTACGGCTACATCAGTCACGAAGTGACAGATTTCATAATGACGTTTCCATCATTACCTTTTTGTTTGACGGTTGCTTCCAAATATAAATATATCCTTTGTCTTTTCTTATACGAAAAAGTTTCCCATACTTCGCCATTCAATCTTTTCTTCATCTTCGCGCAACTATGTCTTCTTCAAACCCTGATCCTCAGAAGGTTCTTATTGTTGATGAACTTCCCCTCGCTCCTACTAGAAGCAGGAGAGGAGGTAGGCTAAGTAGTTTAGGATCAGTTTCTATTCGAGGTTATCCTTCTCAACCTAGTCCTACTCCTCCATCATCTTCTAGAACTAGGCTTTCTCTTTCTCATAGGTCTTCTGCTAGAGGTAGGGATTCTGGTGAGCCAATTCGTGAGCCTACTGTAGACGAGATTATTCCTGCTGAGCTCGCTTTATATATTGACAGAGAGTCAATTAGAAACCAGGTCTCCTCTATGTCCTCTCATGATCGTGCCGATGTTTACCCTTCACATATTACTGAAGGTTTGATCTCTGTTGTCCGTAAAGATTGTCATTGGAAGTTTTATTTCCCAATTCTAATTCCTAATGCAAATCAAAGGGTCACTTCTTTCAAAGCTGGCTTTTCTTTTGTGTATACGTACCCTTTTACGATAGACTTTAGACCCCCTATTGATCCAGTTATTATTGAATTTTGCCGCTTTTTCTATGTGTGTTTGGACAAATTGGCCCTATTGTATGGACGGTTGTTGCATGTTTAAGGTATTTGGCTAATTTGGCTCAAATGCCCTTCACCTTTCTTCATATAATCCATATCTACTCCCCTAAGTTATTCCGTCATGGGATTTTTACTCTGGTGGCGAGGAGTAAGAGAGTTTTAGTCAGCCCTGAAGACGATAAAGACCGTGGCTAGTATGCCGGATTTGTTGCTTCTCCTACGAAAGGGTTAGTAGGTGAAGAAAATATGCCCTTCCTTGAGAAGTAAAATTTTGCACGTAAGTTTTCTTTACAACTTTCTCTTTTTTTTAAACGTTTGTACTTCCCGTGACTGTTTCACTTTTCTTTTTCAGCAACCATGGGAACTGTGAGCACATGATTTTTGCCATGCTTAAATTACTCCTATAAATTCATTAGAATTAGATTTTTTTTTTTGAATTTTTAGGAATTAATTGCATGATTTTGTGTCTCGTTTGCATTTTTGTGTGCATTTTTAGTTGCTATAATTCATTAAAAAAAGTACAAAAATAGTGCATTTGCATTTAGAATTCAATTTTATATTTTTAGTTTTACTAGTTAATTAATATTACTAAAATAAGAGAAAAATACCAAAAATAATAATAAATCTTTTACATTTTTTGTTCTTTTAATTTCACTTTTTGCTTAATTTTTCTTTTAAAATTAGGATTTAGTTCCTTTTTGGAAATTAATTAGTTTGGGATTTAACTTAGATTTTGTTAATTTTGCAAAGAAAATAAATAGAATAAATAAACAATAAAAAGAGGAAAAGAAAAGAAAATGGGTTTATTTTGTTGGGCCAGCTCTGAAATGAGCAAGCCAGCCCAAACAAACCAAAAAACCGGACCAAAAATCACCCCATGCCCAGGCCCAATCTAATCCCTAACCCGGCCTGCCCTTCCGTAACCAAACGACGTCGTTTGGCGTCATGCAATCCTGGCCATCAATTTTCCCTCATCCAACGGCCACAATTGATTTTCCTACTTACTTAAAACTGTCCGAAAATTCCTACAAACCCTAAAACATAATCCTTTCTTCCTCGTACTTTCTCCCCCTGTAACGCCGGCGTAACGCCACCGTCGCCCCACCGTGTCTCCGCCGTCCTCCGCCGCCCGCCGCCGGCCGGAAATCGCCGCCGGCGGCGGCGAAGCTCCAAATAATCCAAAAATTACACCATGGGATCTACTCTTCCCCCTCATTTCAAATCCGGCCTTAGTTTCACTCAAATCACAACCAAACTTCTCAAATTTTGGTTTAAATTTTCGGCCAAAATGCAAAGTTTTCCAAACTCTCCCAAATCGATATCCCTTAACCTTCAGACCTTCCCCGTCCTATATACATCCTCCTTCCCCCTCAAATATCGACCTAGCCTCTCAAATCTTAGATCTAAAAATAGCCCAGAACCCTAATTGTTCGCTGTTTGGGGCTTCTGTGATTTTGGGTAATAATAGCCCATAATCATGTGTTTTCTTATGAAAACACATGATTAAGGACGATTTTAACCCAAATAAGGCCAAAAAAATTGCTGTAAGTCAAAATTCTTTAAATTATATTAGGAATATGGGGAATTAATTCGCAAATATAAATTTGGATTTCAAATTAGGTGGCGGGTTCAAATTAAAAGGGTCCTCTCTTTTGTTTGAATTCGGACTTGAATTTGAGGCTTGAATTTATAAATGTAAATTAATTAGCCCTTTTAGAGAAAAATAATAAATAGAAAATCGTAGTTGCTTTAGGTTGGCCTTTAATAAAAAAATGAGATGAGCCTCGCCAAACAAAACCCATAAACTGCGAGGCCCTCATTAATTGTCTATATAAAATTACTTAGAATTTGGGGCATGCCGTTTAGCGAATTTCACGGCCTCCAAAGATAACAACCCGTTAGTCGCTTTAGGCGCGCTTTTAATAATCTTACCTTCTTAAATACGGGTGTGCATTTCATGCAACCCAAATCCAAATCCGAGAACGTTGAATAAAAATGTGTCGAGGATCCGGGTGCATTTCATGTGACGTGATTCGAAAACACGTTTTTTTTAAACGATGTTCACTTTCGTAAAAATTAACTAAAAGCGGTAAATAATCTCAAAATTGCACTATAGAGCATGTATAAAAATTAGATTTTAGCCATTTATAATAATTTAAGCGACCGTGCTAGAACCACGGGATCCGGGGGTGCCTAACACCTTCCCTCGGGTCAACAGAATTCCTTACACAGAATTTCTGGTTCGCAGACTCCAATTGGGAAGTCGACGATTTTCCTCGATTTGGGATTTAAATTAAACCGGTGACTTGGGACACTGAAAACCAATCCTATCCCAAGTGGCGACTCTAAAAATAAATAAATAATCCCATTTCGAATAATGTCACTTTAAATGGAAAAACTCCCTTATACATTATCCTTCGGGGTAGGTGTGTAAAAAGGAGGCGTGACAGGAACTGTTGAAGAGATTCCCAATTTCCGTGGTTGGGTAGAAAAATTATTGACAATTGCTCTGTTGGAAGTAAGATCTTGGAAGTACCTTTCTAATAGGTTTGGTTGGAAGGTCAAGACTCACGGTAAAAATTTTATTTCCTCCTTTTTCCTTCATTCATACTCTCTTTAGAATTTATTAACACTTCTTTTTATCAGGGTTTCCTATTCGAGGTGTGAGTGCTGAGTCAATCGCAACTTCTAGACTTTCTTTGGAAAGAGCTCAAGAGATAATCTTGAGTTCTTCATCGAAAAGAAAAGCTGATAGACCACACGATTCTGAAGATGAAGAGGAGCGGGATGGAAGCTCTTTAGTGCGTAAGCCGCGGGCTAGAAGGCGTGTCATTTCGGATGATGAAGCTACTCCCCCTTCTCGTTCTGTTTTTGTGATCGAGCCTGCTGAACCCACTTTATTGAGTTCTGATGAAGAGATGCCTGTGGCACCTCAAGACTCTGCTGAACACCTCTTTTCACGTGGTTTTGACAATGAAAGTTTTGACTTGGTTGCTGAGGAAATGCCTCTTGCCTCTTTTCCTGTGTCAGTTATAATGGAATCCCATGTGCCCATTCCTATAGTTGCTATTTCCGCTCCGCCGAAGCTATTATAGCCTCTTCGACCGTTCCTGCTGCCAATACTTCTCGTAATGAAATTGGTTCTTCAAGTGGTAGCAGGGCAATGAAGCAAGTTACCATTGAGGTTCCTGCTGATGGTAATGTTATGAAAAAGTCAGGCCAGGCTGATGTATGGCTGAAACCCTTAATAGGTCCGGTGGAAAAGTCAAAACTGGAAAGTCATAGTTCCTTAACTTGGATGAACGACATTGTACAATAATCATTGAAGGTATATGCTTCTCTTTTTACCTTATGTAATTTTCCTTTTACTAGTATTTTCACCCTTTTCTCTTTACGTAGATCAATCTCATCGGTATAGAGATGATGAAAAGGGTTTCCCATACAGAGCAATTGATGCATGACTATCAGATTGAGGTTGATAATTGGAAAGAGCAATATGAAAGTCTCCAGCTTGAGATGGAAGTTTTAGAGGAGAACAAGTGTACCCTGGAGTAGCAGATAAAAGTCATGGCAGCGGAGCTAGCAGTCGAGAAAGCCTCTTCCAACTAGGCAGACAAGGTTAAGCACCTTCTTGAGTCATCTTTGCTGAACAACTCTCTAAGGCTACTGAAGAGATCAGAGGTCTAAAAGCCTTGTTGGATGAGAAAGAAGTTTATGCAGGTGAGGTTGTTCAAACACTCACCCAGACCCAAGAAGATCTCCGAGTGTCTTCCGATAAGGTTAAGTTTTTGGAGAGCTCACTTGGTCCCTTACAGACTTCTTACGATGCTGCATTAGCTGAGAGAGACGAGCTCAAGAGTGAAATTGATCATTGAGAAAGAGACTAAGAAGCTCTTGAAGACAAGGCCATTGTTAAAGTAAGTTGGGCCATTTTGAACACGCGCCATGATACTCTTATGGAGGTAAGCCAGGAAGTTTAACTTGGACGCTGAGTTAGCAAAGATTAAGGAGACAATTGAAAAATTTCAGCAAAGCCAAAGTTTTTCTTCACCCATGGCTGATACTCCCGAAAGTGTTGAAGCTAATCCTGGTGGAGTGGATGTCCAAGCTTCTTCTGATCAAGTTGAACCTTCTGCTACTGATGGTGTTACCTTGAATTCTTCTTCAGAACATGCTCCACAGTGAAAGTTTGTTTATGAAGTTTAATTATTTTTTTTTGTCGGTGGAATATTTGGTGGTTTTACCCGTGATCCAATTTAGGGGTAATATTTTTTGGTAACATCATACCTCCAGTCCTTTTCTGGGGTTTTTTATAATGACAATTAAGTTAAGACTAAGTTCATACTTAATTTTAACTAAGTTTATTTAAGATATCAAAAAGTTTGTGCTCAACTTTCATGATGCCCTTGATTTGAGTTTTTGTTTTACTCTTTTAGTGGTTTGCCCTTGCTTTTTCCTTTAAGTTTAAGGCTTTGTTTACCGCTTTAATTTTAACATGTGGGATTTTGTTTTACCCTTTTAACTTTTGCATTTACAAATGCTTAGTTAATTTCATGGCTTTTTTTGAATCAAGCATGAATTATAAAAGAGGGCCCTTTTATATATGACACTTAATGAAGAGGACGTCTCAACTTCATAATGGTGTAAACATACGAAAGAAGAAATAGGAACATACATGTTTCTTGGAATAACTTTGAGAAAGGTTTTATCTCATTCGAACTTGTCAAATTAAATAATACCTTACATGTATTTAAGTACCTTCTATAACTCTTCCGTAACTATTTTCTTTACAACAGATTTGTAAAAAAGAAAATTCAAGGGTTTCTTTATGACCCATGACTAAATACTGCCTTTAACCTAAACATTCGTAAGATTTTGAAATTTACATCCACGAGTGTATTCTTCATAGGTTTTTGAAATCAGGCTTGCGTTTTTGGCTCGTGACTTTGCTCTGAACTTGATATTTTGTTGAGTAGACATTAGGCTTGACTTGAAATTTAATTGTTCCAGTCTTTTTTTCCTTCCTTATACATATATTATATGTATATTATATAGTCTCCCAAGTGTTTGAGCTTTGAAGTATGAAATCTCGAGCACTTGATTATTCCTTCCATGAAAAACATACGGGAGTCGGAGGTATAATTTAGATGAAGACTGCTTAACCATTATACTTCCATCAGAATAGTTGTAACCCTAGACCAGGAATTATGTTTTTTCCACCTGTCATTCAGGTCTAATTTTATCATTTGGTGTGGGCTAGCTTTTTGCCTATCATCTAAAATTGTTAGTATAACCTTAATAATTCAAAAACAATAAACGTAAGTGGGGTTACCTGACCGTTGGTATTTCCTTCCCTTAGAAATAGTACTTTTTCAAATGAACAGCATTCCAACTCGAGGGTAGAATCTTGCCATCCATGGTTTCAAGCTCATATGCTCCTTTTCCTGCGATACCACCAATCTTGTAAGGCCCTTCCCAATTTGGACTTAACTTTCATGCATTGGCTGCTCCCGTGGATTGGAAAACTTTCTTGAGTACGTAGCCCCCAATCTTGAAGTATCTGAGACGAGCTTTCCGACTGTAATATCTCTCAATAACTTATTTTTGCGCTGCCATCCTTATTAAAGCAGTTTCTCTCCTTTCTTCAAGCACATCCAGATTTACTCGCATCTCTTCTTCATTTGACTCTTTAGTAGCTTGGGTATATCTCGTACTTGGCTCCCCTATTTCAACTGGAATTAAGGCTTCAGCACCGAACACAAGTGAGAATGGTGTTTCTCCCGTACTTGTTTTTGCTGTTGTTCGATAAGCCCACACGACTCCAGGTAGCACCTTTGGCCACTTGCCTTTTGATTCTTCTGGCCTTTTCTTCAAGTTGTTGATAATAACTTTATTTGTTGATTCAGCTTGTCCGTTGGCCCCTGGATGATAAGGTGTTGAGGTAATCCTTTTAATTTGCCATCTTTGGAAGAATTCTGTGATTTGTGCACCTATGAATTGCGGGCCATTATCACACACGATCTCTTTTGGAATTCCAAACCGGCATATGATGTTTCGCCAAATGAAGTCTCTGACCTGTTTTACTCGTACCTGTTTGAATGCCCCTACTTCTACCGACTTAGTAAAATAGTCAGTGAGTACTAATAGAAATATTACCTTGCCTTTGGCTTGCGGTAGTGGACCTACGATATCCATCTCCCACTTCATAAAAGGCCATGGTGCAACAACCGGATGTAATAATTCAGCTGGTCGATGCATGTTGTTACCATATCTTTGGAACTTGTCACATTTAGCCACAAAATTTTCTGCATCTTCTTCCATTTTTGGCCAGTAATAGCCTGCTCTAATTATAGTTTTTACCAAAGATCTTCCTCCAGCGTGATTTCGACAATGTCCCTCGTGTATTTCTTTCATTACATATTCCGTTTGAGAAGGTCCGAGACATCTTGCTAGAGGGCCACCAAACATTTTTCGATATAAATTTCCTCGATCTAAACAATAACGAGCAGCCTTTTGATGAAGTGCCCGAGCCTTTCTCTTATCTACGGGTAGTATTCCGTACTGCAAAAAATTAACAATCTCGTTTCTCCAATCCCAAGTTAGATTATTATAATTTACCTCGTTTTTATCTTGATCAAGCACTGAATGAAACAAATGTATTACAGAAGCATTTTCTTCATTTGTTACTTCTGCCACGGATGCAAGATTAGCCAAAGTGTCCGCCTCGGCATTCTCTTCTCTTGGTATCAGCGTAACTTTCCAAGTTTGGAATTGTCTGACTAAGTCCCGTGCCTTTCTAGGTAATGCTGCATTCTTGCCTCTCTGGCTGTATAAGTCCCCTGCATTTGGTTAATTACGAGTTGTGAATCGCTTTTGATCATGACTTGCTCTATTCTGAGCTCTCGTGCCAATTCTAGACATGCAACCACAACTTCATATTCTGCGTCATTATTAGTAATGGGATGGCATTTTGTAGCTTGTCGTATAATCTCTCCCATAGGTGGGACCAGGACAAACCCAGACCTGCACCTTTTACATTTGAAGAGCCATCGGTAAATAAGGTCCACGTACCTGGGTTAGACCCGTTAATTATTTGCAGTTCTTTTTCTGCCTCTGTTACCATCCCTGGGCTAAAATCTGACACAAAATCTGCTAAAACCTGTGACTTTGTTGCAGTTCTAGGTTGATATGTGATGTCATATTCACTTAGCTCTGTTGCCCATTTGGCTAACTTGCCTGATAACTCTTGTCTATGCAGTATATTACGTAAGGTTAGGCAGTTACTACAGAGATAGGGTGACATTGAAAATAAGGTCTTAATTTTCTAGATGCCATAATCAATGCTAATGCAAGTTTTTCTAATAGAGGATATCGAGTTTCAGCATCCAATAAAGATTTTCTAACGTAATAAATTGGAGATTGTTTACCTTGGTCCTCTCGAACTAATACAGAACTTACCGCTACCTCCAAAACAGCAAGGTAAATGAGTAATTTTTCCCCATCCTTTGGTTTGGCTAGTAATGGTGGATTTGACAAGCATGCTTTTAAATTTTTAAGCACTTATTGACATTCTTCAGACCATTCAAATTGATTTTGCTTCTTTAGGGCTGAAAAGAACTTAAAGCATTTTTCCGATGACTTGGAAACATCCCCAAAGCTGCTATTCTTCCTGTCAACCTCTGTACTTCTTGTTTGCTCGCAAGTATATCTGGAATTTCTTCAATAGCCTTAATCTGTGTGGGATTTACTTCAATGTCACGGTTAGAAACAAGGAATCCCAAGAACTTACCTGATGACACGTGAAATGCACATTTCTCAGGATTTAACTTCATGTTAAATTTGCGAAGAATCTGAAACGTATCTGACAGATGCTGAATATGATCCCCTGCTTGTTGTGATTTGACCAGCATATCATCTATATACACCTCCATGGTTTTTCCTAAATGTTCTTGAAACATTTTGGTCACTAGCCTCTAGTACGTGGCCCCAGCATTCTTTAGGCCGAATGTCATAACTTTATAGCAGTAAATCCCGCTGTCTGTAATAAAGAAAGTTTTTTCCTCATCTAGAGGATCCATTTTGATTTGATTATATCCTAAATAAGCATCTAAAAACCTTAATAATTCATGTCCTGCAGTGGCATCAATTAGTTGATCTATTTGCGGTAATGGAAAAGAGTCTTTTGGGCAAGCTTTATTTAGATCAATATAGTCTACGCAACTCGCCACTTACCATTCTTTTTAGGAACTACTACAGTATTAGCCAACCAATCTGGATACTTTACCTTGCGGATAGACCCGATTTTTAAAAGCTTTTGTACCTCATCCTAAATCACCTGATTCTTGAAGGAACCTTGCTTTCTTTTCTTTTGTTTGACAGGTGGGTATGTTGGATCTTCATTCAGTTTGTGGGTCATTACCTCTGGTGGTATACATGTCATATCTGAATGCGACCAAGCTAAACAATCTGCGTTAGCTTTTAAAAATTCAATTAACTTACATTTCATATCCGGGCTTAGGTTGATTCCAATGTAGACTTTTCTGTCCGGCCAATGTACAAATAGTACCACAGCCTCTAATTCCTCGATTGTTGTTTTGATATTTTTATTTTCTTCTGGTTCTTGAATAGTATCAGGCCTTGAGTCTACATCTGTTTGCCCGTCCACAGTTGAGGCTCGTGTTGCTGCATCCTCAACTGAATTCTATAATTGGTATTTTTCATCACTTTTTGCGGTTGAGTCTACCACGGAGTTAATGCTTCGAGAAGCCTGTTGGGTACCACAGATTTGCTGTATCCCCCATTGTGAAGGAAACTTGATAACTTGATTACTCCTTCTGCGAATGTGGTGAGTATTATTTCTCCTTTGGTTACGCCGCTCGAGTTATCAAAACCAGACAAGGTTCGTGCCTTGGGTATCAACTTATCATTGGCTTGCATCTCGTTCACCACTCTTAATAGAATGATATTCATAGAACTACCTGGATCAATCAAAACTCGTTTCACATTAGTATCTTGTACAGTAAAGATATTACCAGTGCATCATTGTGTGGAGTCAGCACGCCGTTAGCATCTGCATCATCAAATGTTATACTGTCTTCTTCCAAGACTTGACGGACTCGCTTCCCATGGGTGACTATGATTTTTGACACCTTCTTTGCTGCCGTGTATGTTACGCCATTGATCTTCTCTCCTCCACTTATGACTTTAACCGTTCATTTTGCTGATGAAGGTTTCGGCGGTTCTTGCCTATTCTTCATATATGTCTGCTTTCCCTTTTCACTAAACAATTTTGTTAAGTACCCCTGCTTTAATGGATGTTCAACTTCACCTTGTAATAATCTGCAATCTGTCATTTTGTGACCGTGATCGTTGTGAAACTCGCACCAAAATTTGGGATTCCTCATGTTTGGATTCGATCTCATTTCTTTTGGCCACCGTACCTTATCTCCCATGCTTCTTAGAATAGCCACCATCTCGGACGTGCTTACGTTAAAACTGCAACAACCAATTTTTGATTTTAAACCTCTGTTGTCGTCTTGCATGTCCCTCATGTTTCGCTTTTTTCTGAACCTTGACGACAAACCTGATTCTCTATCCCTTGATCTGGAATTGTACCTTGGGTTTTCCTGTTTTGAACGCGAATCTCTTCCTGCTGGTCCTATATACGGTTCGTACCTATTTTTATCGGACCTTTTTTCAGTTTCTACCCGCCTTGAACTTACTCTTTCATCTTTCCGAGACTGAGCAATAATATCTTCTTCTATCCGCAGCTTTGTGCTGTATCTATTGTAAACATCGTTCCAAGTTGTTGCAGGGAATTCTCGTAAGCTTTCTTTGAGTCTTCTTTTGGCTTCTGAGCTTTTTCCATTCAGATTACTAGCAAAGGCCATAGTTGCCCAGTTATCAGGCATCATCCTTTCACGCTGGAATCTGTCTACGAATTCCCTGAGCTGCTCCATATCTCCTTGTTTTATTTTGAAAATGTCCTCCATTCTTTTTTCAACTTTTTGAGCTCCCGAGTGCGCTTTGATAAATGAATTTGCAAGCTCAGTAAAATAATCAATAGAATTTTCAGGGAAAAGAGAATACCATGTTAACGCTCCCTTTGTGAGTGTTTCTCCAAATTTTTAGACCAACACTGATTTAATTTCTTGCTTGGTCAAATCGTTGCCTTTACACCAGTTATAAATGCAGTCACGTGATCCCGTGGGTCAGTTATTCCATCGTACTTCGGGATATCAGGCATCTTGAATTTTTTCGGAATTGGTAAGGGAGAGGCACTTGGCTTCCAAGGTTGTTGAGAATATTTTTCCATATCTATCCCCTTGATTACGGGCAGTACTCCAGGTATTTGCTCTATGCGATCGCTTTGTTCCTTGAGCTGTTTCTGCAGAGTTAGTACTAAACTTTGTAAATCAGAATTCACTAGGTTACCTGACCCTCCATCACAAGATTCGCTGAGTGTTCCTCCACTACCTGAGTTAACGAGTCCCGAGCGCGGATTCTCTATGGTCACGGTGTTGTTTGGAGGTGGAGTTGGTGGTACGGTTGGCAACCTGCTAACAAAAGCCTGCAGAGCATTGCTGACCTGTTATGCAATTAATTATTTTAATGCTCCATCGATATCTTGATCGTCCCAGCGCTGGTCATTCATATGCGATTCAGATCTGTCAGGTGTCCCTTCGCGAGATTGTCGTGGAGAGTTTCGTGGTGAGGAAATTGGAGTTCCATCTCCTTGTTGGTTTTGTTGATTCAACTGTTGTTGTTGATTTTGTTGGTGATGTGGATTTTGTTGGTTGTTGTCGTTAGCGTTCGACATGATTGTTTTGACAGAAGAATTGATTTAGAAAGTAAAAGATTATCAATTTTTTAAAGAAATTGAAAAAGATTTCAAGTTCCCAAAAACGGTATATGGCAGTTTTTAGGTGAATTTTTTTCTTCCACTCACAAAACTTCAATATTTTTTTTGAAAGAATTACAAGAAAATATACATGATTTCACACCATAACAAAAAATGGCCCATGTTTTTAAGTTTTACCCGACCTAACCCATATTGTTCATATTTTAAAAGCACTAGCAAATTCAAAATCAGTGCTATTACAACCATTGCTTCTAAAAGCTATGAAATTAAATTTGTGTTCTCACAACCATTGCTATCACTCTCTCTTCTTCTCACATCTTCTACATATGCTTCAAGGGGCCGTATATTTTCTGTTTCTCCTCTTGTGTCACCTGGTTGCAATGTAAGAAAATTGAAGAGTGGAAGTCCACCATTGAAGACCATTCAAAGCTTTGGTTTTGAAAATGGTTTTTTTTTTAGTTTGTTACTTGTTTGGATTGGGTGTTGTTCCAATTGATTGAAAATGTCAAAAGGAGTTCAAAATTTAAATTTGAAGTGATGTGGAGTAGATTTGAGGAAGATTGGAGTTAAAGTTCAGAATAGACGCAAGGAAGATGACGAAATCAGTTTTTTGTATAATTATGTATAATCATGTATAATAGTGTATATGAGTGTATAAACACATCTTATACACTATTATACACTTTTATGCACATTTATACAAGCGTATGTAGACGAACTTCTTCCACGATTTTCAGTTGTAATTCTTGTTCAAATCCAGTCCAAATCTCCATTAAATAACTTCAAATTTTATATACAACCTCCTTATACTATTTCTAACAAGTCTAAATAACACCCACTCCAAATTTCTCACAAAATCAAATTCGGAATTTAAATCCACATATTTAAGCTTGTTAAAAATCTAATTTTCACTACCCAAATGGATTTGGTTTGTTGAACTAATATTTGAGTCACAATTACTGATTCAAAAATTAACTTAAAAGCTTGAGAATCTTTTTTAAAAATTAAATAGTAATTTTGAGAACCTATTGGAGTTGAATGTTGAATCTTAGCCTATTATTTTTGGGCTAGTTGGTTGTAAATTGAAATATGGGCTATACCATTGGAAGTAGGGAGCCTAGTTGTTCTAATGTGAAATTTTCCCATTTTTTTTAGGTAAAATGCATGACCAAACACAAATTCAACTTTCAAAAATTATTTTTCGATACATTTTCAAAAATTCTTTTTTCAAGTTTCAACTAAATCTATATCCAAAAGCAAGTTAAGTAACATGGTATAACAAATTAAAAATCACACTGGTAGTGTAAAATAAGTTACACTATCATAATGTATAATTTGTTACGAAACTTAGCTCAAAGTAATAATATAAAACAAGAGGATAGACAACAATGTAGAGAGAAAGAGAGGAGAGAATCTATTTCTTCCATGTATTCAAGTGTGTGCAATGTGATGTCCATACTCTCTATTTATAGGATGACATTGAGGTATACAAAGGGATATCATAAACATGGTATTAACTATTGAGATCATGGGGAAAGATCATAGGGAGGTTATGGAGGTGTGGGAGTTACAACTATAATGGTGAGAAGTAGTGGGAGTTATCTGCTTAATGGAGAAGAGTAGTGGGAGTAACTTCTTTAGGAGTTATAGACATCCACTACAAAATAATATTTCATAACACTCCCCTTGGATGTCTATAGATAATGTGCCTTGTTAAAACCGTACTAAGAAAAAACCCTGTGGGAAAAAATCTTAGTGAAGGAAATAGAGTATACATATCTTGTAATACGCATTATTTGCTGCCTTATTAAAAACCTTGCCAGAAAAAACCCAGTGGGATAAAATCTTAGCTAAGGGAAAAAGAGTACAGCGCGTATTTGCCTCCCCCTGATGAAAACATCACTTTGTTCTTCGGAGACGACGAATTCCAAACTTGTATAACAACTTCTCTAATATTGAGATCTGCAATGTCTTGTGAAGAAGTTTGTGAAATTATCACTTGAACAAATTTGTTGAAGAACTTTGGTGTGATTTATGTTGTCTCCTTCGATAGTCCTTCTTTCAATTGATATAAGCAAACAACATTATCGTTAGTATTATTGGAATCTTCTCTTCAAAGTCAAGTCACACGTCTGTTGTGTGTTGAGCCCCTTGCTTTATCAGTTGCTTGTCTTGGTATGACTTGAATAAGTATCAACAATTAACTGCCTTGTAAAATGATAATATGGCAGTACTCTCACATGCAAATAGAATGTTTGAAGAACTAACTTCAGGAAAATGCTTGCATTTGCATAACCAACAAAATCTTGGCAATATTTGTTAGAATAAACAAATCTACATCAAGTATTCCTTTTGAAATATAATACTAATTGTATTCCAATATCTCCACATTGGAATAAAACCATATCTTGCTAGCATATTGTTATACTCATGGTTCTAGCCAGATATATTAGTGTACCAATTGCACTAGACACAAAAATAAATCATGTACGCCATGATCGCTCTAATCTACATAAGGATCTGCCGAAGATTTATTTAATAAATTTCTTGGGAATCTTAATATGCTTCAGAACAATTTAAATCATTCAAGGATTTTCATTATATGCATATCAAATGTATTGTCAGACCAAAATCTGAAATGACTCCATTCCTTACAGGAGAACATATCTCCTAATACCAGGATATTTACGAAAATTTTGTGCCACAAGTCGTCTTTATGTCTATCGACTTGATTTTTCATTTCACTTTCAGGTGTGGGGACTATCCGTCCAACTTCACATTTTTCAGGTGAAGTCAATTTCATTGCATATTTGTCATTTGGCCAATCATTTATCTATTCAAATTCCATGACAGATTTGAGCTCAAGATCCTCGTCAATATTAATAATATTGAATGCTACATTATATTAACAACATCGTCGACAATCATTTTACATCAGTTCCATCATCACACAATAAAGACATAACTTATCGACCATTATTTTCAGGTACCTGAGCCTCTTCCATGAGGTCTTACAAATTGTTATGTCGTGGTGCTCTTCTAGAGCACTTGCCTCTTTATAATGACCATCTTGATCATTTGCTCCACTCCTTCTTCAAGGAGTTTTATCTTTGGAACCAACGTGTCATGGACTCTGTCCATCTTAGACTTTATTTTAGTTGGAGCATTAGCAGCTGAAATATGACATTTAGATTTGGGTCAGCAGATGCCCCTGGAAATATTTTGCAACTGAATTACCACTTGAACTTCAAGTTCACATTTTCTTGTACGAGGATCTAAGTGTACTCATAATAATTCATTCCATGTATTACTTTTTCAGCATTTTCTCCCCCAAATATTGGGATCACCAACACATATCCATAACCTTCTTTGGGGACCAATCTTTGTGCACTGTGGTGGGATAATTATATCATATCGCACATCCATATTTCTATATAGAATTATTTGGTTCCTGAACCTGAACCAATTGTGATAGGGAGAATTTATCATAACTTGTTGGCTAGATGCATACAAGTGCTATCGCATATTAAATAATACACCTCATACCAAATTTCTATTTGGGAGTTTCGTTCTCATAACCAATGGTTTAGCTATAATTGGAGGCATACAACTTCAGCTAAACCAACTTAGATTTAAACCAGCATTATCAAGATAAATTTATATTCTGGACTGTGCTCTAATAATTTGAGCAATCAATCTTGCAAAATACAACCTGCAAGTTGATAACAAACGCACATGTGACCATACAACAAATGCATCTATTAAAATCATATAATAGTAAACGGTCCACATGGTAGGTGACTGGGCCCATATATATCACCTTTTATTCGTTCCAGATTTTAAGGGATTCGATCCCAACCTTGACTGGTATATCATGAGAATAAAACAGCATAAGAGAATTTTTGAAGAATCTTCTTTTTCTTCAATATATGCCAATGTAAATTCTCAATTAATTTTCGCATCAATAAACCAGGATGGCCAATCGGTCATGCCAACTAATATTTTTTCAGTAACCCTCTTGTTTACTTGTGGCATGTGATTCCAACATCATGCTTATACATGTGTAGTACAAATAGAAGAAAAATCGGATAACCTTTTATATTTACCCGGTATGATTATAGTAATATGAAGATATTCAATCTTCCTTTCATTTATAGTCTCAAATGCCAACCACTTTGGCTAATATATTTCAAACTCAAAAATTTCTTTTGAGACTTACTACAATATCAATATCATGAACAATGTCATTCATCCGGATAATAACAAATTAGTTCTACCGGAGCTCTTCGTTAATTTTGTACTACATGATCTTTTATCACACCATTCATATGGTAAATGTCTTCTTCACGGAGAAAATCATATCATAATAAATTGTCATGGTCAAAGTCATCATAGGCAAAACCATTTCTTGCTTTAAGTTTGCCTTTAATAACTTTTTATAAGGCATGGCAAAATATTTTTTGGTGTACCACATGTACACGATCAATGACATATTCATGTAACCACATAGTAATGTTCATGATCTTTCTTTCTCTCAAACCTCCCGTAGAGGTGAGTTGTAGTATTTATTCAACCATGCATAAATACATTCTTGTGCATAATATTTATCACATATATATTTCAGCATTTACTTTCAGGAATGAGCCTGCATTTACAATGCTTATCACAAGTCACATTTTCAACTAATGGACTATAATCATATGAACGTGCCTTGTATTAACAGACCACATTGGTACATATTCCTTCACCTTTGAAGGATCATTTTGAGAACCCTTATCGTTCTTCTTTTTACAATTACCATAATGATGACTGTTATTATTTGATCTTTGGCACGCCCACGTTCATTGGTCAACCACTTGTCTTTATTTAGACCTATTATGCACCGTTATCACATTCACTTCAAGAATGGAGCAAATCAAGTGGGACAAACTTTATGCTTTTTCATGAAAAATACATTATTTCTTTAGTCATCATTTTATCATCAACATGATGCATTGGGACTCAAACCCAATGTCTTACCCATATAACGACATTAGGCCATAATGAGTTGAGACTCAAACCCAACTCTTATAATCACGGTGCACTGGGGCTCGGACCTGATGTCGTACCCTTGTGGTGCGTTGGGACTTGAATCCACCGTCTTACCCTCAATTAATGGCATAATAAGCCAGAGTGCATGTACTGGGACTTGCCTTCAAACATTAAAAAATATTACATCACTTTGGCAACCATATATATCATGTAACTTTGTTATAGTTCAAGGATATTTTCTAATGTAAGACATTCAACTTAAAGAGCTATTACATGATAAATCCTTCAAGATAGATGATAAACCACAGATATTTTATTATTTCATAAAATAATTTTGTCACGACCCGAATTTCCCACCCTCGGGAGTCGTGATGGCGCCTACTCGTAGAAGCTAGGCAAGCCAAATTTTTAATTACTTTCCGTTTGCAACATAATCCCTTTTAACAATTCATGGCAACAATATAAAAACAGTAAAATTAAATAGTAGCGGAAGTCTTAATTATAGAAACTGAATCAACATGCGGAAAAGTCGATATAATCCTCTACCCAAGACAGGTGTCACAATACTCACGAACTGCTAAGAAATACTAAACACAAACGTCTGAAAGAAAACATAAGTTGTTTGTCTCGAATACAATGAGGCAACAGGCTGAAAAGAGAGAATAAGGGAGACGCCGGGCTTGCGGACGCCTGCAAGACTACCTCGGGTCTCACCGGACTGAAGGCCCGCTCCCGTACTAATGTTGCTGCTACTGCTGCTCGAAACCTGGACCTGTGCAAATAGCACAGAGTGTAGCATCAGCACAACCGACCCCATGTGCTGGTAAGTGTCTAGCCTAACCCCGGCGAAGTAGTGACGAGGCTAGACTGGACTACCACATAAACCTGTACAATTATATAGATATATACAGCAGAATCGAAATACAAGTCAAGTAAACAATATGGGAGGGGAAACATGTTGTGGGGAGATAACAGTATTAATAGTAAATCTAGAATAACAATCTAAGGGCAGCTTGGAATTTACAGCGGACAAGAAACCAATACCCAAAAATAAACACACTTGTATCAATAATTGTTGCGGCGCGCAACCCGATCCCAATATATAACAACACTGTTGCGGCGTGCAACCCGATCCATAAATATCATTGTTGCGACGTGCAACCCGATCCATAAACATCATTGTTGCGGCGTGCAACCCGATCCATATCATTTAACATTGTTGCGGCTCGCAACCCGATCCACAAATATCATTCAATGCACGGCATCACCCTTCGTGCATTAACACTCTTCCTCACCCAATCAACAATCACAAACAAGGGTAAGGGAAACAATAAAAAAAAGAATAGAAGTCCTGGCAAGGGTACACAACAACAATTTAAATACCCGACAAGGGTACATCATCAATAACCAACAACATCCCGGCAAGGGAATAAATCATTAACTATTTTCTTTCTTTCACTTTCATCTCATAGTTCACATTATCACTTGAGCCAATGCTCCAAAGAGTTACTTATCTCATATACCTTCACAATTTGTATTTCAACCCGAGCCAATGCTCCACGAAGTTTCAAGATCACAATTTCTTTCACAAGGTCTTTACAACATATAGAAGTCATCAAGTAAACATGGAAAGCATATCAACAACCAAACTATTCGCAAAGTAGGGACTCACGGTCATACTAGACACCAATGTATAGATACTCGTCACCATGCCTATACATTGTACTCGATCAATTAGCAAGTAGCAAACAAGACTCAATTCCTATTCCCTCAAGCTAGGGTTAAACCAAACACTTACCTCGATGCCTTGAATTCCACTCAAACCTCAACTTCGTTTTACCCCGTGATTCCACCTCCAATCCGCTCGAATCTAGCCACAAATTACTTATTTACTTTAATAAACACTAAATGAATCAATTTAAATGCATTAAAAATGAATTTCCCAAAGTTTTCCCAAAATTTCCAAAATCGCCCCCGGGCCCACGTGGTCAAAATCCAAAGTTCGAACCAAAACCCGGTTACCCATTCCCCCACGAACTCAAATATGTAATTTATTTTGAAATCGGACCTCAAATTGAGGTCCAAATCCCCAATTTTTAGAAAAACCTAGGTTCTACCCAAAACCCCCAATTTCACCCATGGAAATCCTTGATTTTAAGTGTAAAACATGTTAAATGATGTTAATGAGTGAAAGAATTAAGTAAAAATCGACTTACAAACGATTTGGGATGAAACTTGTTTTTGAAAAATCGCCTAAGGAGTTGTATTTTGAAAGTGGGGTGAAAAATAATTCAAAATTTGACTAAGTATAGAAAAATGCAGGTTGCAGATATGGGAATTGCGAACTGGATTTCGCAATTGCGAACCCCGACCAAATATGGGAAATGCGAACCAGGGTTCGCATTTCCGAACCCTCATGAAAAACACAGACTTCGCATTTGCGAGCAAAAAGTTGCATTTGCGACATGGCCCACTTTCGCATTTGCGACCCTATGCAGGATTCCCCATTCTCGCATTTGCGATCAAAGGCTCGCATTTGCGAGCTCGCACTCGCATTTGCGAGAACTTCTTCACAAATGCGAAGATACCAGAACTGAAGATACCAGATTTTTCAAAAATGCAAAAATGCAATCCGACGCCTATCCAAAACTCACCCGAGCCCTCGAGGCTCCAAACCAAATATGCACACAACCTCATTAACATCCTACGGACTTACTCGTGCGATCAAATCGCCAAAATAACATAAAAAACAACGGATCAAGCCTCAAAACTCATGATTTTTTCCAAATTTTCATAAGACATCAATTTTCCATTTTAAGTCCGAAACACGTCAAACGACGTCCGTTTTCAACCAAACTTTACAGGAAGTGCTTAAACCATATATAAGACTTGTACAGGGCGCCGGAACCAAAATACGGGCCCGATACCATAGTCTTTTAATTAAATTCCCTTTTCATTTTTCCTTAATCATTTCCAGAAAACTATTTCACACAAAAATTCATTTCTCGGGCTTGGGACCTCGGAATTCGATCCCGGGCATACACCCAAGTCCCATATTTTCCTACGGACCCTCTGGGACCGTCAAATCACGGATCCGGGTCCGTTTACCCAAAATGTTGACCGAAGTCAAATTTATTCAAATTAATATCAAAATTTAGCATTTTTCTCACAGAATTCATATTTAAGCTTTCCGTCTATGCGCTCGGACTACGCACGCAAATCGAGGCAACCCTAAATGAGGTTTTCAAGGCCTCAGAAGCACGGAATGAGTAAGAAAACAGGTGATGACCCCTTTGGGTTGTCACATTCTCCACCTCTAAAACAATCGTTCGTCCTCGAACGGACAAAAGGAAGAAGTACCTGAGTCGGGGAAAAGATGAGGATAACGACTTCGCATGTCAGACTCGGACTCCCAGGTCGATGCCTCAGGGGGCTGACCTCTCCACTGAACACGAACAGAGGGAAAACTCTTGGATCTCAACTGACGATCCTGCCGGTCTAGAGTAGCTATCGGCTCCTCCTCATAAGACAAGTCCTGGTCCAACTAGACAGTGCTAAAGTCTAACACGTGAGCTGGATCGCCGTGATATCTCCGAAGCATGGATACATGAAAAACTAGATGCACGGCTGATAAGCTAGGCGACAATGCGAGTCTGTAAGCCACCTCTCCCACTCGATCAAGAATCTCAAACGGACCAATGAACCTAGGGCTAAGCTTGCCCTTCTTCCCAAATCTCATCACGCCCTTCATAGGCGACACTCGGAGCAATACCCGCTCACCAACCATGAAAGCTACATCTCGAACCTTACGATCTGCATAGCTCTTTTACCTAGACTGAGCTGAACGAAGCCTATCTTGAATGATCTTGACCTTGTCCAAGGCCTCCTGAACCAAATCTGTACCCAACCACCGAGCCTTACCCGGCTCAAACCATCCAACCGGAGACCGACACCGCCTACCATATAAAGCCTCATAAGGAGCCATCTGGATGCTCGACTGGTAACTGTTGTTGTAGGCAAACTCCGCTAAAGGCAAGAACTGATCCCAAGAACCTCCAAAGTCAATAACACAACATATCCTCCAAAATCTGAATAGTCCGCTCGGACTGGCCGTCCATCTGGGGATGAAATGCGGTGCTCAACTCAACTCGTGTGCCCAACTCTCGCTGGACTGCTCCCCAGAAACGCGAGGTGAACTGCGTACCCCGGTCCGAAATGATAGATACCGGCACACCATGAAGGAGAACAATCTCCCGGATATAGATCTCAGCTAACCTCTCGGATGAATAGGAGACTGCCACAGGAATGAAATGTGCTGACTTGGTCAGCCTATCAACAATGACCCAAACTGCATCGAACTTCTTCCGGGTCAACGGAAGTCCAGTAACGAAGTCCATAGTGATCCTCTCCCACTTCCACTCGGGAAGCTCAATCCTCTAAAATAAACCACCAGGCCTCTGATGTTCATACTTAACCTGCTGACAATTCAAACACCGCGCCACATATTCCAGAATATCCTTCTTCATTCTACGCCACCAATAATGCTGCCACAAATCCTGATACATCTTCGCGACGCCTGGATGAATAGAGTACCTGGAGCTATGGGCCTCCTCTAAAATCAACTCTCGAAGCCCATCCACATTAGGCACACAAACTTGCCCCTACAATCTGAAAACTCCATCCGCATCTAAGGTAACCTGCTTGGCACCTCCTCGCTGCACCGTGTCTCTAAGGACACACAAATGAGGATCATCAAACTGTCGATCACGAATACGCTCAAATAATGAAGAACGAGCGATTGTGCAAGCTAATACTCGGCTAGGCTCAGAAATATCCAGCCTCACAAATCGAACATCCAAGAGGTAAAATCAGTGGGTATCACAGAGGTAAGTGATTTGATTATTAAAACTCGTTTATGGGTGATTATAGACCATAATCCCAGCCTTTAATTCATGAAAAATAGTAGAAAAATAGGATTTTGGGGCCTGAGATTATGAGACCTTTAGGGGTCGATTTGAGGGGTCAAACGGACTCCGATTTTTGTGTTCTTTATATGTAAGGAATCGGGAGAAGATAAAGAACACTTTTCTGTAAAAATTTCTGAGTTTCGAGAAGTGGGCTCGGGGCTCGGGTTTTGTCAATTTCGGGATTATTGATGTTTTTCGATTATTTTCGATTGGGTATTGATCCTATAGAATAATGTGACGTATTCGTTGTGGTTTTGGTCAGATTCGACGCGCGAGGAGGTCGATTTGAGAGGCAAGGACATAGCGAGCTAGGATTTTGGCCGGCTTGAGGTTAGTAATAGATGTAAATGCTGTGTTGAAGGTTTGAAACCCCGAATTTGCACATTGTAGTGCTATGTTGAGGTGACTTGCACGCCGGATAACGGGTGTGGGGTAGAGCACCATCGGGGATCGTGACTTGGTCCGTCCAACTTAATAAAATTACTGCCTAATTGATTGAAGTTTAGTGAGATCCTTATAAAAATGGATTAATTGTCATAATTTGGCCTCGTGCCAACTGATTGAATCCTTCAGGGATTGTTTTTACTGGTTTCTTACCATATTTTTAGACAATTGAACTCAGTCCTAGTATTTAGTACTGTTTTGCAAACTCAGTCACTTTTTCTCAAAACTTGGAACTTAAATAATATTTCTAATGAAGTTTGGGCTGAATATTTCTATATTATTGTGCCCGAGGGGCTTATATGATTCTGGACTGAGTATGGGATCGGGCTGCGCGCCGCAGCAGTATTATATTGATATTGATATGAGGCTTAGGGCCTAATGGATGCCACGAGATGGCTTGATATTGCGCTTGGGCCGTAAGGGCCCCTCCCAGAGTCCGCACACCCCTAGTGAGCGTCGTCGACGATAAATAAATGGAGCGGGCTATACGCCGCAGCGGGTACTAGAGAGTACCGTACTATTTGTTGCATTTCTTAATTGATTGTCATTCATTTACTTATCTGTTGCAGCATCATTGTTTTCATTGGTTTATTGAGTTGATATTATCTAGATTAAACTGCTGTAATTATAGCTTACATTGTGCCTATCCAGGATTTCTTACTCTCAACCCTTATTTATGTTTATTACTCTCCGGGTTGGAAGTACTCACATTACTCCCTGCACCTTGTGTGCAGATCTAGGTGCAACCACTGAGGCTGAGTGAGGATTTCTCTGCCGAGCATTATATCTGGGAACATCAAGGTAGTTGCATGGCGTCCGCAGTCCTGATCTTCCCATCTAACCTATTTGCTTTATTTCCGCATTTCTTTAGAGCAATATGTAGTAGGTTGACACCCGTGTATTATAGGCTCAGACTTGTGACACCGGATTCTTCGGGCTGTGTAGTAGTAGTATTTCTACTTGGGTTTTCCGCATGTTTTAACTATATTTCAGAGTTTCAGTATTAAAACTTAGTAATTATTTGTGTTAATTGAATCATGAACTGCATAAAAAGGGTTAAGCTTGTTAAATTGGTCGGGCTTGCCTAGCAGTGTGTTGGGCGCCATCACGACCGGGGTTGGGGTCGTGACAGTATCGAAAGGATAAGTTTATTGTACCCGGTATGAATCATCTTCTACCGGGGTAATGTTTATCCATAACCGAGTACCGAAGAGATAAGCTTCTTCAGGAGACTTATTTCCAATAGAGTACTAAATAGATAAACATATTTACGGTGGAGTCCCATATGGATAAGCTTCTTCAGGAAGCTTATTTACAACGGAGTACTAAATGAACATCCATAATATAATATATTTATAACACTCACCCTTGGATGTTCATAAAAAGATAATGTGCCTCATTAAAACCTTACTAGGAAAAATCCCCTGGGAAAAAATTCTAGTGAAGGAAAAAGAGTACACATATTTAGTAATACGCATTGCTAGGTGCCTCATTAAAAACCTTATAAGGAAAACCCTATAGGAAAAAACCTTAGTAAGGAAAAAAGAGTGCATCGCGTATTTTACTCCCCCTGTTAAAAACCTTGTTCCAAATATTTGAGTCTCCGCATTCTAATCTTGTATCTGCATAACCAATACGATCTGCACCACCTTTGTTAGCATTAGCAAGATACATATAGCAATTGCACTGATATAGCGTATTTTAGGACCAATGAGTTCCTCATCCTCTTCTGGAGGTCGGAACAGATCTTTATTCACTTCAAGTGATCGAACACCCATTGGTGTACTTAATGGGTGCGCTTTGTCCATGTAAAAGCGTTTAAAGACCCTTTCTGTATAGGCAAATTGATGGATAAAGATCTCGTCTGCTAAATATTCAATTTGCAGACCAAGAAAATTTTTTATTTTTCCAAGATCTTTCATCCCAAATTCTTTCTTAAGATATTCAATTGCCTTTTGGAGCTCTTCTGGAGTTCTAACAAGATTTATGTCATCAACATAAACAAAAAGTGTAACAAATTCTGATGATAATTTCTTTATAAAAATACATGGACAAATAACATCATTTATGTAACTTTCTTTCAGCAAATATTCACTGAGGCGATTATATCACATGCGCCCAGATTGATTTAAATCGTACAAAGATCTTTATAATTTGATCGAGTACATTTATCAAGACTTTGAATTATTTGCATTTATCAAGACTTTGAATTATGTGCTTCAAGTATTTTAAATCCTTCAGGGATCTTCATATAGATTTAATCAAATGAGTCATATAGGTTATGACTTGCATTTAAATGGCATGACATCATGTGTCTGGACGATTGCACTACAGGTCCGATCCTCACAATCTTTTACAATATTGTGCACTATATTGTATCAAATATATCGTCGACGATCATTTTGTATCGGTTCCTAAGCGACATAACTTGTTGAGATCTCATCACTTTCTTTATTTTCAGGCACCTGAACTTCTTCTGGAGTTTCGTGAAATGTTATGTCGTGGGCTCTTCTAGAGCTCATTTCCTCCTCATTATGATCATTTTAATCATTAGCTCCTTATCATTTTTCAAGGATTGTTACCTTTGGAACCGATTGGTCTACCACGCTTCATGCGTACAGTAAACTCTATCCTTCAGGGACTTTAAATTTTAATAGGAGCATTTGCAGCTAAAATATGATATTTGATTTTGGATCAGCAAATGCTTCTGGCATTTGACTTGAATAATCTTCTAAAGTGAGGATCATATTAATGATAATTCGATTCATATAGCATATTTTTCAGTTGTTTATTCTATCCCCCATATGTTAGAAAAACTAACATATATCCCTAATCTTCTTTGGGAAACATATCTTTGTGCATTGTGGTAGAGAAATTAATCATATACCACATATCAAAAGATAGTAAAATATTTGGTTTCTGATCCTAAACCAATTGTGAGGGGAGGACTTATCATATATTGTTGGTCTGATGCATACAAGTGTTGCTATATGCAATTTAGAAAATCTTAGACCAACACATGAAGCTTTGTTCTCATAAACAATAGTTTAGCCATTAATAGGAGGTATTCACTGCTAAACTAGCTTGTATATAAACCAGCATTATCAAGATGAACTGTCTTGATTTCATAATCTGAAAATTATGCTCTTAAGTGAGAAAAGCAATTTCAAATGCCAAACTGCAGGTTGACAATAAACATACATGTAACCATCTTATATATGCATCTATAAGTGGTTCACATGATAGGTGAATGGGCTCATATTCACCTTTTATATATTTCAGAATCAGGGGTCTTATTCCCAACTTTAGCTGGTATAATCAATTTATTATGAGAACAAGCAACACAGGAGAATTCTTGAAGAATCTTCTAGTTCTTCAGTATATGCTTATCTGAATTCTCAAATAGCTCATTTAAAAATGGCAAATGAAAACTTCAAGTTTATCATGGCATGTGCTATCTCTTAGTAAACTTCTGGTTTACTATGACATAAACTTTTGCATTAGTAAACTTCTGATTTACTGTGGCTACTTTTGTATTAGTAAACTTCTGGTTTACCGTGATACATGATGTGGTACAAATTGAAGAATAAGGCGGGTAACTTCTCATATACATATTATTTTACCCCCTATGATTGTGGAAACATGAAGATTTTCAATCTTCCAATCATTTATAGTCTCAATATGATAGCCATTCATTTTAGTAAACTTCGGGTTTACTACAACATATGTTTTGACCATAATCATATAATATGAATGACATATTTGTATATAAGCTCTTCGAGAGCCTTCATTTATTATCCACAATCTAATATTTATCGGACACTACTGGTGTCATGTGTCTTCTAGGCAAACAGTTAGCTCTTCAGGAGTTGTTGATACATTTTGTACTATCAAATATTGCTCAGACACTTCTGATATCATAAGAGAAAATCACAATCAAATAAATAATATAAAACAATTGTTTAAGCACAAGAAAACTCCTCTTCATAATATTTTCCTACTTCAGGAGGCAATTTCAATTGTGTTACTTCTTCAGGAGCAAATTTAAAATACGAAATATTGAGTATATATTCTCTCAATTATACTACCTCTTCTGGAGGTTAATTGTGATATATTTACATCAAGAGCGTGTTCATATTTACGAGATTTATTAATATTTATCACATTCACTTCAGGGAATGGATTAATATTATCAAAAGTTCTCATCCTTCAGGAAATCGAACATAATTATCTAAATGCGCATTAATCACATCAAATTGTGATGCTTCAACCTCTTGTAAAATATTTACTACTTCAGGAGCAAATCGAGGCGTGCATTTAATATAGAGAATATTTATGTAGCTTATCTTCAATTGTGACCATAGAAAGCCTAAATTATCACTTCTGGTGATCATAGTCATATACCACTTCTGGTGGTTAACTTAGTTACAATGAGATATACGAAATATAACCACTTCTGGTGGTTGTATATTTCTTGCAAACTCTGCTGGAGTTTAAGTTGATCTACTAATGTTATCCATATTTTTCAAAATGACATAAATAAAATATATATAGTAAACATCATTATCAAAGCATAACTTTTATTGTTAACCATACTATCTATTACAAACAATAAAAATTAAAATATATACATTTCTACAGATTCACCACCGATCACATGACTTGTTTCTCCTTCTGGGAGTGCAAAGTAATCAGCTACATCCAAATGCATGAAGTCTAAATTATCTCCAGAAATAAAATTTGCTTCAGCATTTTTCTCTGTCTTCTTTAAGGAGGCTTGATAAAGCTCAACCAGGTGCTTTGGCGTACGACAAGTACGTGACCAGTGCCCTTTTCCTCCACATCTATAGCATGCATTTTCTGCATTTGGAGCTTGCACCTTTTCATGCTTTTGTTCCTTCCTTTTCCACTGCTGGTGGAGGGTTCTTTGGTGCATTATTATTACCATGATTAAAGTTTCTTCCCCGACCACGGTCATGACCACGACTGGGGCCACGACCTCTTCCGCGCTTAGCTTGGTGGAAGTTCGTCTCATTCACTTCAGGGAATGGACAAGAACCAGTAGGTCGACTTTCATGGTTTTTCATTAATAGCTCAATATGTTGTTCGGCTACAAGAAGATGTGAGATAAGTTCAGAATACTTTTTGAATCCCATCTCTCGATATTGCTGCTGCAGGAGCATATTCGAGGCATGAAAAGTGGTAAAAGTTTTCTCCAACATATCATGATCAGTAATATTATCACCACATAATTCCAATTGAGAAATAATTCTGAACATAACAGAATTATACTCACTGATAGATTTAAAATCTTGTAGCCTTAGATGAGTCCAATCATAACGTATCTGTGGAAGAACGACCATCTTCAGGTGGTCATATCTATCTTTCAAATTATTCCACAGTATGACTGGATCTTTAACAGTAAGATATTCCATTTTCAGGCCCTCATCAAGGTGATGGCGTAGGAATATCATTGCTTTGGCACGGTCTTGGTTTGATGCTTGATTTTTGTCCTTGATGGTGTCTGCCAGATCCATCGCATCAAGATGAATTTCAGTATCAAGCACCCAATACATGTAGCTTTTGCCTGATATATCCAGGGCTACAAATTCAAGTTTAGAGAGATTTGACATTATTTAGAAAAAGAAAGTTCGTACCTCTGATACTTTCAAAGTATTTGCTCGAGATGGCAGTGTCTCGTGCTGATAACGTGTTATAAAATAACGACTGTAAAGTAAATAAACTAAAGACAAGTAGAGAGAAAGAGAGATTTGTAATTCAACTTCAAACTTATGTACATAATAAACTGAAATCTCCTCTATTTATAGAAGAAAGCAAGCTGCTGTGTAAGCTGCTACTGCAAGCTGCTGTGTAAGTTGCTACTGTACCAGATATAGATAATCTTCAACTGGAGGTAATGTTTATCCATAGCGGAGTATCGAAAGGATAAGTTTATTGTACCCGGTATGGATAATCTTCTATCGGGGGTAATGTTTATCCATAACGGAGTATCGAAATGATAAGCTTATTGTACCCGGTATGGATAATCTTCTACCGGGATAATGTTTATCCATAACAGAGTATCGAAAGGATAAGTTTATTGTACCCGGTATGGATAATCTTCTACCGGGGGTAATGTTTATCCATAACCGAGTACCGAAGAGATAAACTTCTTCAGGAGACTTATTTCCAATGGATAAGCTTCTTCAGGAAGCTTATTTACAACGGAGTACTAAATAAACATCCATAATATAATATATTTATAACAACAGCTTTTTTTACAGCGCCTAAGGACACAGCTGTCTAATACTAAACAACTCAAATAGGAAATTGCCACGTAGCCCATAACATCTACTAACAACTAATGGGCACTTAAACAACAAAATTAAAACGATGACTCAAACTTAACACAAAAAGAGCAATTTATGATCAAACCAGGACTCCGTCGTTACGGTTACATGCTGGAATTATGGAATTTTTATTCTATGCTTAAATAGGAATTGAGATAGCTATGAGCTTGATTCAAATTATTGGCAATACATGATTCAAGATTGTTAAAGAAGACAAACAGTTTGCTTGCGGGAGGATACATGTCCTCACATATTGTAATTAGATCATGGTCATGTGTATGTATCCCATATCAATTAATACAATTTCTTTAAAATAACAAAAAAAATTTTAAACATATTTGTAAGATGTAAAACAAGATCTAAAGGAAGTTTTTATAGTATATTCTCAAAACATTAGTATTAGTTATAAAATAAATAAACAAGTGTAAAATATTAAGTTTCATCGCTTATTCTTATTTCTTAAGACCTAATGAATATACCTATTGAGTAGAGATATGTGCGTTTTCCTATTTCTTTTTCTTTTTTATTCTCACTACTCTCCCCATCACCTAATTGTGTGATCTCGTACAGAAAATGAAAAGTCATAATAGAGTCAGAATTCTTAGGATTAAAAAGGTTTAAAAATAGATACGCCTAATGATGAAGCCAACTGAAAAATCACATAGAAGACCATGAAATAACTTTGAGATAAAAAATGACCTGCAAAAGTTACTGTGATAAAGAGGCAACACTGATTTAGCTAGCAAGTTTGAGATGTAAAACAAACTAAATGCACAAATTTGACCGAAGAATTTTAGAAAATAGAAAAAAGAGAAAAATTCAGAACATATATGAAAAAAAAAACATATAGAAAATTGCCTGACAAAGAATGAGAAAGATTTATAGCATGTTTGGTCATGTTACTTTCGGCCAAAGTGCTTTTTATAAAGTTAAAGTATTTGGTCAAGATTTTAAAAGGAAAAAAAATATTTTTTCCCAAACATAGACATTAATTATGAATGAAGAAGAATGATTGAGAGGGAGATGAGATTTCCGTTGAGACTTCTACACTATTTATGGATGAATATATGGATGAAAGTTAGGAGGCTTGTATATATATAGTAGTAACTTTTCACATGCATCTATCACTCTCACCAAACTACTTCACTTCTTGTGGTTAGGCAAATCACATAGCTAATATTCCCCCCCCCCCCCCAACCCAAACCCCCAAGTCAAGATATTATTGTGTTTGTCATATTATGAAACATGGGTGATTCACCAAGGCAGGATCAAGAAATAAGTAGGGTGACTATGTCACGACCCGGAATTCCCACCTTCGAGATCGTGATGGCTCCTAACATTTTACTTGCTAGGCAAGCCAACGCTAGATAATTTTTAAGCCAATTTCCATTCAATTTCAATTAATAAAGTCAATTAAGCCAAAATGAACTAGAACTAAGTACGTGTTTAACCAGAAAACAGGAATTTCGATCAAAGCTTAATTTTAGAAGAACCCGGGTTACTGATAATCAAATAAGGAGATAATTATGTAATGAAAAAGAAGAGTTGAATTGAAAAGTAGCCGAGTAAGCGAAATAAAGCAAAGTAAATCACTATATTCCAATAATAATATGTGTCCCATACAAATGTTATTTCTCTCCTTTTATTTTCTCAGTACTACGTTTCTTTCCTCTCATAATAGAACCATTATGAGCAATTAATGACATTAATGTAACGCTATAATTGACAATCGTAACTGTTTCGTGAAGATTCTATAACGTTCCCCATCATTGATGCTCATTAATTACATATAATATGTATATGTACTTTTTGCTAGCTAGGTTCATTCCTCCGAGTCTCTTCAAATTATCAAGAGATCTGAGTGACCTTTCCTTCTTGTTTTCTTCTACCTTTGCCCGTACCTATTAAAGCTCGCGCTCTTTGAATACTCTTTGCTAGCAGTCACTCTTTTATTGATCCACGTGTCTTGACATGTCAGCACATAATTAATTCCACATTTTAACTCGATTTTCCCCAATACAGATTGTCCCCCCATTTGCCATTTATTCAGCAATTGAATATTTGGAAAGTGGATCTCATTAAAGCAGAAATTTTTGCCGCCATTCCACATATCATTACACCTTCTCCAGATCTGACGCTTCGCATGTCACTTCCATTTAATGCATGTGACACGTGGCGGCTTTTGATTGGTTCTGCAACCCTTCAGCGTCTTTTATGGCTTTTTTAACGGCTACATCAATCACGAAGTGACAGTTTTAATTATGACGTTCCCATCATTACCTTTTTGTTTTAACAGTTGCTTCTGAGTATAAATATATCCTTTGTCTCTTCTTTCATAGAAAAGTTTCCATCTTTGAATATTCAATATTCTTTTCTTCTTTGTATAACTATGTCTTCTTCAAACCCTGATCCTCAAAAAGTTTTTATTGTAGATGACCTTCCCCTTGCTCCTACTAGGAGCAGGAGAGGGGGTAGGCTACGTAGTTTAGGGTCAGTTTCCATTCGAGGTTCTTCTTCTTCTCTACCTAGTTCCACTTCTCTTTCATCTTCTAGAACTAGGGCTTCTCTTCCTCATAGATCTTCTGCCAGAAGTAGGGATTCCAATGAACCAGTCCGTGAACCTACAGTAGAAAAAATTATCCCTTCTGAACTTTCTTTTTATACTGATAGAGAATCAATTAGAAACCAGGTTTCTTCTATATCCTCTCATGATCGTGCCGATGTTTACCCTTCAAAGATTACTGAAGGTTTGATCTCTGTTGTCCGTAGAGATTGTCAATGGAGGTTTCATTTCCCAATTCTGATCCGTAATGCAAAAAGGATCACTTCCTTCAAGGCTGACTTTTCTTTTGTGTATACGTACCCCTTTACATTGGACTCAGTTATTATTGAATTCTGTCGCTTTTTCAATGTGTGTTTAGGAAAAATTGGCCCTATTGTATGGAGGGTTGTTGCATGTTTAAGATACTTGACTAATTTGGCTCAACTGCCTTTCACCTTTTTTCATCTAATCCACCTCTACTCCCCTAAGTTGTTCCGTCATGGGATCTTTACTTTGGTGGCGAGGAGTAAGAGGGTTTTAGTCAGCCTTGAGGATGATAAAGATCGTGGATGGTGCGCCCGATTTGTTGATGCTCCTACGGTAGGGTTAGTGGGTGAAAAAAATATGCCATTCCCTGAAAAGTAGAATTTTGCACGTAAGTTTTCTTTACAACTTTCTCCCTTCTCTTTTTTTTTATAAAAGAGTTTGTACTTCCGGTGACTGTTTTGCTTTTCTTCTTTTAGCAACCATGGGAACTGTTGAAGAGATTTCCAATTTCCGTGGTTGGGTATAGAAATTGTTGACCATTGCTCCGATGGAAGTTAGATCTTGGAAGTACCTCTCAAGTAGGTTTGGTTGGAAGGTTAAGACCTACGGTAAGAATTTTATTCTTTTCCTTCTATTTTTGTTCATTTTTTCATTAGAATGTATTCAACCCTTCTTTTTATCAGGGTTTCCTATTCGTGGTGTAAGCGTTGAGTCGATTGCAGCTTCTAGACTTTCTTTGGCAAGAGCTCAGGAGATAATCTTGAGTTCTTCATTGAAAAGGAAAGCTGACAAATCCCAAGATTCTGAAGACGAAGAGGAGCGGGATGGAAGTTCTTTGATTAGAAAGTCGCGGGCTGGAAGACGCGTCATTTCGGATGACGAAGTTACTCCCCCTCCTCGTTCTGTTCCCGTAATCGAGTCTGTTGAAGGTACTTTAGTAAGTTCTGACGAAGATACTCCCATGGCAGCTCGTGACTCTACTGAGCACCTCCTCTCGCGTGGGTTTGATAATGAAGGCTTTGATTTAGTGTCTGAGGAAGTACCTCTTGCCTCCTTCCCCATATCTGTCCTAATGGAACGCCTGTTTCCTGTTCTTCCTGCTGTTGTTTCTACTCCGCCTCAAGCCATTATGACTTCATCTACTGTCCCTGCTACTAATATTTCTCGAACTAAAATTGGTTCTTCAAGTGGAAGCAGGGTAATGAAGCAAATTACCATTGAAGTTTCTGCCGATGGTAATCTTCTGAAGAAGTCAGGCCAGGCTGACGTATGGTTAAAACCCTTGATTGGTCCGGTTGAAAAGTCCAAGCTAGAAAGTCATAAGATCTTTGACTTGGATGAAAGACATCGTGCAATCATCACTGAAGGTATAGACTTCTTTTCATATTCTATACCATTTTCCTTCTGCTAAGATTCTTATCCTTTTTTTATGTAGATCAATCTCATCGGTATGGAGATGATGAAAAGGGTTCCCCATACAAAGCAATTGACGCATGCTTACCAGATTGAGGCAGATAATTGGAAAGAGCAGTATGAAAGCCTTCAACTTGAGATGGAAGTTTTAGAAGAAAACAAATGTACCTTAGAACAGCAGCTAAGAGTCATGGCATCGGAACTAGCAGTTAAGAAAGCTTCTTCCAACCAGGGGGGCAAGGATAAAAATCTCCTCGAGTCGTCTTTTGCTGAACAACTCTCCAAAGCTACTGAAGAGATCAGAAGTCTGAAGGCCCTGTTGAATGAGAAAGAGGTTTATGCTGGTGAGCTTGTTCAAACACTCACCAGACCCAAGAAGATCTCTGAGTGTCCTTTGATAAGGTCAAGTTCTTGGAGAGTTCACTTGCCCCTTTACAGTCTTCTTATGATGCTGCTTTAGCTGAGAGGGAGGAGCTCAAGAGTGAAATTGACCATTGGGAAAGAGACTACGAGGCTCTTGAGGACAAGGCTGCTGTTGAAGTAAGTTGGGCCATTTTGAACACGCGTCATGATAAACTTATGGAGGTAAGCCAGGAAGGTTTTAACTTGGATGTTGAGTTAGCAAAGATCAAGGAGACAATAGAAAAAACTCAGCAAAGTCAAAGTTTCTCTTCACCCACAGCTGATACTCCCGAAAATGTTGAAGCTAATCCTGGTGCGGTGGATGTCTCGGCTCCTTCTGACCAAATCGAGCCTTCTGTTGTTGATGATGCCATCTTGAATTCTTCTTCAGAACCTGCTCCACAGTGAAAGTTTATTTATGAAGTTTAACTCTTTTTTTATTTTTGTTGGTGGAACATTTGGTGGTTTTACCCCTGATCCCATTTAGGGGTAATATTTTTGTATCAACATATCCCCAAGTCTTTTCGGGGATTTATAATGACAATTAGTGTAAGACTAAGTTCATACTTAGTTCTAACTTAATATTATAAAGTTTCTACTTCAACTTAATGCTTTTGTCTTTGAGTTTTTGTTATACTCTTTTAACTTTGTGCATTTTAGAAATGCTTAGTTAATTTCATGGATTTTTTAATCAAACATGAATTATAAAAGAGGGCCCTTTTATATACGACACTTAATGAAGAAGATGTCTCAACTTCATAATGGTGTAAACATACGAAAGAAGAAATAGGTACACACATGTTTCTTGGAATAACTTTGATAAAGTTTTCATTCGAACTTTGTCAAGCTTAAATAACATTTTACATGTATTTAAATATCTTCTATAACTTTTCTGTAACTGTTTTCTTTACAACAGATTTGTAAAAAGAAAATCCTAGGGTTTCTTTATAACCCATGGCTAAATACTGCCTTTATTCGTAAGATTTTAAATTTATATCCACGAGTGTATTCTTCACGGGTTTTTGAATCAGCCTTGCGTTTTTGACTCTTGACTTTGCTCTGAACTTGATATTTGTCGAGTAGACTTTAGGCTTGACTTGAAATTTAATTGTTTCAGCCTTCTTTGCCTTCCTTATACATATATTATATGTATATTGTATAGTCCCCCAAGTGTTTGATCTTTGAAGTATGAAATCTTGAGCACTTGATTATTCCTTCCATGCAGTCTTTTTCCTGAAAAGGAAAAACATACGGGACTCGTAGGTATAATTTAAGATGAAAACTACTTAACCCATTCTATTTCTATCAGAATAGTTGCAACCCTAGACCAGAAATTATGTTTCTTCCGCGTGTCTTTCAGGTCTAAGTTCATCATTTAGTGTGGGCTAGCTTCTTGCCAATCATCTAAAATTATTAGTACAACTTTAACAATCCAAAAATAAAATCGTAAGTGGGGATACCTGACCGTTGGTATTTCCTTCCCTTAGAAATATTTCTTCTTCAGATGAACAACATTCCAATTCAAAGGTAAGATCTTGCCGTCCAGGGTTTCAAGCTCATATGCACCTTTTTCTGCGATACCATGAATCTTGTAAGGCCCTTCCCAATTTGGACTTAACTTTCCTGCATTGGCTGCCCTCCTGGATTGAAAAACTTTTTTGAGTACGAAGTCCCCAATCTTGAAGTACCTGAGATGAGCTTTCCGATTATAATACCACTCAATAACTTGTTTGTGTGCTGCCATCCTTATTAAAGCAGTTTCCCTCATTTCTTCAAGTAAATCCAGATTTACCCGCATCTCTTCTTCATTTGACTCTTCAGTAGCTTGAGTATATCTCGTACTTGGCTCCCCTATTTTGACTGGAATTAAGGCTCCAGCTCCGTATACAAGTGAAAATGGTGTTTCTCCCGTACTTGTTTTTTCTGTTGATCGGTAAGCCCACAAGACTCCAGGTAGTACCTCTGGCCAATTGCCCTTTGATTCTAGTCTTTTCTTCAAGTTGCTGATTAAAACTTTATTTGTTGATTCAGCTTGTCCATTGCCCACCGGATGATAAGGTGTCGAGGTAATCCTTTTAATTTGCCAACTTTTGAAGAATTATGTGATTTGTGCACCTATGAATTGCGGGCCTTTATCACACATTGGCACCCCGAATCGGCATATAATGTTTCGCCAGATGAAGTCTCTGACCTCTTTTTCTCGTACCTGTTTGAAGGCTCCCACTTCTACCCACTTAGTAAAATAGTCGGTGAGCACTAACAGAAATCTTACCTTGCCTTTGGCTTGTAGTAGTGGTCCTACGATATCCATCCCCCACTTCGTAGAAGGCCATGGTGCCACAACTAGATGTAATAATTCAGCTGGTCGATGCATGTTGTTTCCATATCTTTGGCACTTATCACATTTAGCCACAAAATTTTCCGCCTCTTCTTCCATTTTTTGCCAGTAATAGCCAGCTCTAATTATGGTTTTTACCAATGATCTCCCTCCGGCGTGATTTCCACAATGTCCTTTGTGTATTTCCTTAATCACATATTCTGTTTGTGAAGGCCCGAGACATCTTGCTAGAGGGCCACCGAACATTTTTCGATATAAATTGCCTTGATTTAAACAGTGACGAGCAGCTTTTTGGCAAAGTGCTTGAGCCTTTTTCTTATCTTTAGGTAGTATTCCATACTGCAAAAATTGACAATCTTGTTTCTCCCATCCCAAGTTAGATTATTGTAATTTACCTCGTTTTTATCTTGATCAAGCACTGAATGAAACAAATGAATCGCGGAAGCGTTTTCTTCATTTGTTACTTCTGCAGTGGACGAAGGATTAGCTAGAGCGTCTGCCTCGGCATTCTCTTCCCTTGGTATCAACATGATTTTCCAAGTTTGGAATTGTCTAACTAAATCCCGTGCCTTTTCCAGGTATTGTTGCATCCTTGCCTCTCTAGCTGTATAAGTCTCCTGCATTTGGTTAACTATGAGCTGTGAATCGCTTTTGATTATGACGTGCTCTATTCCGAGTTCTCGTGCCAATTCTAAACCTATAATCACAGCTTCATATTCTGCCTCATTATTAGTGATAGGATGACATTTTATGGCTTGTCGTATGGTTTCACCCGCAGGTGGTATCAGGACAATGCCTACACCTGCTCCTTTTACATTTGATGAACCGTCAATAAATAAGGTCCAAGTACCAAGATTAGACTCGTTTAATACCTGCAGTTCTTTTTCTGCTTCCAATTGTATCCCTTGGCTAAAATCTGCCACAAAATCTACTAAAACTTGTGATTTTATTGTAGTTCTAGGTTGATATGTAATGTCATATTCGCTAAATTCTATAGTCCATTTGGCTAATCTACCCGATAACTCTTGTTTATGGAATATATTACATAAGAGATATGCGGTTACCACAGAGATAGGATGAACTTGGAAATAAGGCCTTAACTTCCTAGATACCATAATTAATGCTAGCGCAAGTTTTTCTAAATGAGGATATCGAGTCTCAGCATCTAATAAAGACTTGCTAACATAATAAATCGGAGATTGTTTACCTTGGTCCTCTCGTACTAATACGACACTTACCGCAACTTCTAAAACAGCAAGGTAGATAAGTAATTTCTCCCCATCTTTCAGTTTGGTCAGGGAAGGTGGATTTGACAGGTATACTTTTAAATTTTTAAGCGCTTGTTGACACTCTTCAGACCATTCAAATTGATTTTGCTTTTTTTAGATTGAAAAGAATTTGAAGCACCTTTCCGACGACTTGGAAATAAATCTTCCCAAGGCTGCCATTCTTCCTGTCTACCTTTGTACTTCTTTTTTGCTCGTGAGTATATCCAGAATCTCCTCAATAGCTTTAATCTGCAGGGATTTACTTCAATGCCACGGTTAGAAACAAGAAAACCCAAGAACTTACCTGATGACACGCCAAATGCACATTTCTCAGGATTTAACTTCATATTAAATTTGCGAAGAATCTGAAATGTGTCAGTCAAATGTTGAATATGATCCCCTGTTTGTTGTGATTTGACCAGCATATCATCTATATACACCTCCATGATTTTTCTTAGGTGTTCTTGAAACATTTTAGTCACTAGCCTTTGGTATGTTGCCCCAACATTCTTTAAGCCGAACGGCATAACTTTGTAACTGTAAGTCCCTGTCTGTGATAAAGGAAGTTTTCTCTTCATCTAGAGGATCCATTTTAATTTGATTATATCCTGAATAGGCATCTAAAAAACTTAATAATTCATGCCCTGCAGTAGCATCAATTAGCTGATGTATGTGCGGTAATGGAAAAGAATCTTTAGGGAAAACTTTATTTAGATCAGTATAATCTACACACACTCGCCACTTACCATTCTTTTTGGGCATCACTACATTATTAGCCAACCAATCTGGATACTTTACCTCGTGGATGGACCCGATTTTTAAAAGTTTTTGCACCTCATCTTGAATCACCTAATTCTTGAAGGAGCCTTGCTTCCTTTTCTTTTGTTTGACAAGTGGGTATGATGGATCTTCATTTAATTTGTGGGTCATTATCTCCGGTGGTATACCTGTCATATCTGAATGGGACCAAGCAAAACAATCTGCGTTAGCCTTTACAAATTCAATCAACTTACATTTTATCTCTGGGATAAGGAGGTTCCAACGTAGACTTTTCTGTCTAGCCAATGTACAAATAGTACCACAGCTTCCAGTTCCTCCATCGCTGCTTTGATGTTTTCATTTTCTTCTGGTTCTTGAATACTATCGGGCCTCGAATCTACATCTGTTTGCCCGTCTTCAGTTGAGGCTCATGTTGCTGCATCCTCAACTGAATTCGGTGATTGCTATTTTTCATCATATTTTGCTCTTGAATCTGCCACAGAGTTAATGCTTCGAGAAGCTTGTTGGTCAATACGGATTTGCCGTATTCCCCATTGTGATGGAAACTTGATAACTTGATGTAAAGTAGATGGAACAACGTCCATTTCGTGAATCCATGGTCTGCCGAGAATTATATTGTAAGCCATATCCATTTCTACTACCTGAAATTTGGTGTCTTTGACTACTCCTTCTGCGAATGTGGTGAGTATTATCTCCCATTTTGCTACGACGCTCGAGTTGTCAAAAGTAGACAAGGTATGTGCCTTGGGTATCAACTTATCATTGGCTTGCATCTCGTTTATCACTCTTAACAGAATGATATTCAGGGAACTACCTAGGTCAATCAAAACTCGTTTTACATTAGTGTCATGTACAAGTAAAGATATTACCAGCGCATCATTATGCCGGGTTAGCACGCCATCTGCATCTGCATCATCAAATGTAATACTATCTTCTTCCAACACCTGTCGAACTCGCTTCCCGTGGGTAACTATAATTTTTGACACTTTCTTTGTTGCCGTGTATGTTACGCCATTGATCTCTTCCCCTCCACTTAAGACATTAACCTTCCTTTTAGGTGAAGGAGGGTTTGGCGGTTCCTGCCTATTCTTCATATATGCTTGCTTTCCCTTTTCACTAAACAATTTAGTTAAATACCATTGTTTTAATGAATGTTCCACTTCACCTTGTAATAATCTGCAATCTGCCGTTTTGTGACCGTGATCGTTGTAAAACTCGCACCAAAAATCGGGATTTCGCTTGTTTGGGTTTAATCTCATTTCCTTTGGCCACTGTACCTTGTCTCCCATGCTTCTCAAAACAGCCACCAACTCAGAAGTGATAATATTAAAACTGTAGCCTCCGATCTTTGCTTTCGAGCTTCTGTCATCATCACGCGTATCTCGCATGTTTCGTTCTTTTCTGAACCTTGATGATGAACCTTAATCTCTATCTCTTGAACTAGGATCATACCTTGGGTTTTCCTGTTTTGAACGCGAATCCCTTCATGCTGGTCCCATGTAAGGCTCGTACCTATTTTTACCGGACCTTTTTTTCAGTTTCAGCTCGTCTTGAACTCACCCTTTCATCTTTTTGAGACTGAATGATATTATCTTCTTCTATCCGCAGCTTTGTGCTGTATCTATTATAAACATCATTCCAAGTTGTTGCTGGAAATTCTCGCAAACTTTCTTTGAGTCTCCTCATGGCTTCCGAGCTTTTTTCATTTAGATTACTGGCAAAGGCCATAGCGGCCCAGTTATCAGGTACACGTGGCAACATCATCCTTTCACGCTGGAATCTGTCTACGAATTCCCTGAGCAGCTCCGCATCTCCTTATTTTATTTTGAAAATGTCCTCCATTGATTTTTCAACTTTTTGAGCTCCCGAGTGTGCTTAAATAAATGAATCTACAAGCTTAGCAAAAGAATCAATAGAATTTTCAGGTAAAAGAGAGTACATGTTAATGGTCCTTTCGTAAGTGTTTCTCCGAATTTTTGACCATTACTGATTCAATTTCTTGCTTGGTCAAATGGTTTCCCTTCTCAACCGTTTGTAAATGCAGTTACGTGATCTCGTGGATCAGTTGTTCCATCGTATTTCGGAATATCGGGCATCTTGAATTTCTTTGGAATCGGTAAAGGAGCGGCACTTGGCTTCCAAGGTTGTTGAGAGTATTTGTACATATCTATGCCCTTGATTACATGCGGCACTCCAGCTATTTGCTCTATGCGATCGTTCTGCTCCTTGAGCTGTTTCTGCAAAGTTAGTACTAAACTTTGTAAATCAGCATTAACTGGGTTACCTGACCCTCCATCACGAGATTCGCTAGGAGTTCCTCCACTGCCTGAGTTAACGATTCCTGAGCGAGGATTTTCCACGGTGTTGTTGTTTGGAGTTGGTGTTGGTGGCACAACACCTGGCAGCTGGTTAGCAAAAGCATGAAGAGCATTACTGACCTGTTGGGCGATTAATCTTTTCAAAGCTTCATCAATATCTTGATCATTTTCGAACTACTCATTCATATTGATTCAGACCCATCAGGTGTCCCCTCTCGGGATTGTCGAGGAGAATTTCGTTCTGAGGGAATTGGAGTTCTATCATCTTGTTGATTCTCCTGATGTTGCTGATTTTCTTGGTGTTGTAAATTTTCTTGGTTGTTGTCGTTGACATTCAACATGACTGTTTTGCCAAAAGAGTCGGTTTAGAAAGTGAAAGATTATCAGATTCCCGGTAACTGAACCAATTTGTTTAACCAGAAAATAGAAATTTCGGTCAAAACTTAATTTTAGAAGAACCTGGGTTACTGATAACCAAATAAGGAGATAATTATGTAATGAAAAAGAAGAGTTGAATTGAAAAGTAGTTGAGTAAGCGAAATAAAGCAAAGTAAATCAGTATATTCCAATAATAATCTGTGTCCCATACAAATGTTATTTCTCTCTTTTTATAGCTATTTCTCAATACTACGTTTCTTTCCTCTCATAATAGAGCCATTATGAGCAATTAATGACATTAATGTAACACTATAATTGACAATCGTAACTGTTTCATGAAGATTCTATAACATTCCCCATCTTTGATGCTCATTAGTTACATATAATACGTATCTGTACATTTTGCTAGCTAGGTTCATTCCTCTGATGTCTCTTCAAATTATCAAGAGATCCGAGTGACCGTTCCTTCTCGTTTTCTTGTACCTTTGCCCATACCTATTAAAGCTCGCAGCTCTTTGAATACTCTTTGGTAGCTATCACTCTTTCATTGATCCACGTGTCTTGACATGTCAGCACATAATTAATTCTACATGTTTACTCGATTTTGCCCAAAACAGTGTAGAATAACATAATGCCCATGGTATCTACTACAATCCAGATCTGGAGTCACAATTCACGAGCTTCTAGAATTTCTACAAACAAGGTCTGAAATAAATACAATTGTTCTGAACAGAAAGAAATAGTAAAATATGGGTAGTTGGAGGGGACTTCAACTTCTGCGGACGTCAGCATATCTATCTCGAGTCTCCAATGAGCGATCCAAGCTGCTACGCTGTCACGACCCAATTCCCAACCCGATCGTGATGGCGCCTCTCGTGAAGACAAGGCCAGCCAGAACAACGCAACACCTCTTTCAAAGCAATTAATTAATATTAACAATTCTAACACATGCTTAATATAGTCAATAATGTGGAATTAGCGATAAAAACAAGGAAAACCATCCCGACACAGCCCAAACCGGGGTGTCACAAGTCATGAGCTACTACAGAGTTTGCTATAAGTCTACAAAGAGTAATATCCGGTACAATAGTCTGAAGAAAACATAAGTGATATAAGATAGGGGAGACAAGGGGCTGCGGACGTCAACCGCCACCTCGTATCTCCAAATCGCTGCCTGGTCTGGAAGGAAATCAGCGCTCAGGTGCGGACTCTGCTATGCCTGAATCTGCACACATGGTGCAGGGAGTAATGTGAGTACTCCGACCCAGTGAGTAATAATAATAAATAATAACCGAAGGCATGAAAACACATAACTGCACAAAGCAATTCTATATCTGGCAGTAAAAACAGTAAAACAGTGGAACAGTAAAGCGTCGAATGAAATCTCCTTTTAAAATCAGGTAAATCAGGTAAAACAACAAGTAAATAGTGAGTAAAAATCTGCCCCTCGGCTCAGCATCAATCGCTCAGAATAGTATCAGCCCCTCGGGCTTAGTATCAGTCACTCAGCATAATAACAGCCCCTCGGGCTCACTCTCATATCACATGGGTACCCGCGCTCACTGTGGGTGTGCAAACTCCGGAGGGGCCCCTTACGGCCCAAGCGCTATATCATCATAAGGCCTGAAGCCTTCTCACATCACACTCGAGGCCTGAAAGCCTCCTCACCATCACTCGAGGCCTGAAAGCCTCCTCACAATACACTTAGAGGCCTGAAAGCCTCCTCACAACACTCGAGGCCTGAAAGCCTCCTCACATCACGCTCAAGGCCTGAAAGCCTCACTCAGTCCAGAACATCATAACCCCTCAGGCATCAATAACATAATAGGTCTCAGCCTAAACAACAGTAAAATATCCTTTAAAACCTCAGAAGTTTCAATTAAAGTGGGTGAGTTTGCAAAACAGTATAATCATTAAGACTGAGTTCAAATAACGTATCAAGTAGTGAGGAAATAGTGAAAACAATCCCCGAAGGATTCAAATAATCGGCGTTAAGCCCAAAACATGGCAATAAGCCCAAATCATACTGATAAACAAAATAACTCAGTCAAATACGCGGTAAAATATCAAGCGGGACGGACCAAGTCGCAATCCCCAGTAGTAACAACCTCGCGCTCGCCATTAAGCGCGTGTTTCACCTCAATATAGCACTACGTTGTGCAAATTCGGGGTTTCAAACCCTCAGGATATCATTTACTATCATTACTCACCTCAAGCCGCCAAAATCCTAGCTCGCTATTCCCTTGCCTCGCGAATCAACCTCCTCGTGCGTAGAATCTGATCAAAGCCACAAGGAATACGTTACAATAGGCTAAGGGAACATAACCCAATCGAAAAGACTCGAAAAATATCGAAACTCACGAAATTGGCAAAACCCGAGCCCCGGGCTCATTTCTCAAAAAATCAGAAAATTCACATCACCGGATTCCTTATCCCGCCACGAGTCTATACATATCAAATTTACCAAAATCCGAGCTCAAATGCTCCCTCAAACCCCAAATTTTCTTTCTTTTAAGTTCAAGCCCTAACCTCCATTTTTGACCTCTAATTCCTTGATTTTTCACCCTTAATTCATGTAATAACACATTAGATTTATGTTTTAGGCTCAGAATTCCTTACCTCAATGAAGTCCCTTGATTCCCTCTCCAAAACCGCACAATAACCTCCAAGTCCGAAGTGAAAATGTTAAGTTCTTTCAAAAATTCGCGAAGATGGAATTAAATATCTCTGACCTGGCCTTTTCGCTTCTGCGGTCATTTTTCCGCTTCTGCAGAATTTACTAACTCACCCAGGACCGCTTCTGCGGTCCAATACCGCTTATGCAGTGACCGCATCTGCGGGCCACCGACCGCTCCTGCGGAAACCCCCCAAACTCCTCTATTCGCTTCTACGATGCCCAATCCGCATCTGCATCACCGCAGATGCGACTCTAAGCCCGCACCTGCGGAAGCGGCCTCTCTCCTCCAAAACCGCACCTGCGACCATTTACCCGCATCTGCGGAACCGCATCTGCGGCCCCCTTTCCGCAGATGCGGAAATACCAGATACCAGGCATATCAGCAATCACACAAGTCCAAAATTCACCCCGTTGGCCATTCGAAATCACCCCGAGGCCCCCGGGACCTCAACCAAAAGTGACAACCCATTCTAAAACATCATCCAAACTTGCTCCAATCATCAAAACACATCTAATAACGCTAGAATCATAAATTCTCACCGAATTCAAGCCTAAGTTTATCAAAAACTTCCGAAATACGCATTTGATTAAAAACCTGACCAAAACACCTCCGAATGACCTGAAATTTTGCACACACATCCAAAATCACCTAACGAACCTACAGCAACTCTCGGAATTCCATTCCGACCCTCGGATCAAAATCTCACCTATCAATCGGAAGTCGCCAAAATACTAACTTCGCCAATTCAAGCCTATTTCTACACCGAGCCTCCTAAAATGAATTTCGATCACACTCCTAAGTTACAAATCAACCCCCGAAGCTAACCAAATCACCGGAAATCACATCCGAGCCCTCTAACTCATAGGTCAACATCCGGTTGACTTTTCCAAAATAAGCCTTCCTTAAAGAGACTAAGTGTCTCATTTCCATCCAAAACCAATCCAAATCGACTCATTCACCCGAGACCCTTCTAATAAGACATAAGGAAGCAGGAAAATGGGGAAACGGGGTGGTAACTCACGTGACGACGGGCCGGGTCATCACATCCTCCCCAACTAAAACAAACGCTCGTCCTCAAGCGGGTCAAGAAACATACCTGAAGTCCCAAACAGTTGAGGATATCTGCTCCGCATCTCTCGCTCGGTCTCCCAAGTAGCCTCCTCCACGGGCCGACCTCTCCGCTGCACCTTCACCGAAGCTATATCCTTTGATCTCAACTTTCGAACCTGACGACCCAAAATAGCCACTGGCTCCACATCATAGGTCAAATCATCATCCAACTGAACAGTGCTGAAGTCCAATACATGAGACGGGTCCCTAATATACTTCCGGAGCATAGATACATGAAATATCGGATGCACTCCCGACAAGCTGGGTGGCAAGGCAAGCTCATAAGCCACCTCCCCAATCCTCCTAAGTACCTCAAAAGGTCCAATAAACCGTGGACTCAGCTTCCCTTTCTTCCCGAACCGCATAACACCCTTCATGGGCGAAACCTTCAGCAAGACCTTCTCACCAACCATATATGACACATCCCGAACCTTACGATCCGCATAACTCTTCTGACGCGACTGTGCTGTACGAAGCCTCTCCTGAATTAGCTTCACCTTCTCTACGGCATCCTGGACCATCTCTGTCCCCAATAACCTAGCCTCGCCGGGCTCGAACCATCCAGCCGGAGATCTACATCGCCTCCCATACAACGCCTCATAAGGAGCTATCTGAATGCTCGATTGATAACTGTTGTTGTAGGCAAACTCTGCGAGCGCCAAAAGTGATGAGTAAATTCGTGAAGGTAAGAGGGGAAGCAAGTCAAAGAAAATGAATTTTCGTCCAAATTTGGCATGTTAGGATAAAATACGGGCCGAACATTAATACCCGATATTTGTGGACTAGTACCATACAAGGTACCATATGACCATGATGGTATGATATATATATATATATATATCTATATATATATATATATAAAGCCTAATTACCGGGTAACGGGACACTACCTAATTACCTAATAAGTAGATAAAGATTAAACCTTCCCACCCCATCCCCACGTGGCAGCAAGCCACACCCTAAAGAAATGACTCTTAGTCATTTCTTATGAGGTGACAAACTAATGTGAAGTCTTACATATCAAAGACTAATCTAAAACTAATGTAAAGTTTTACATTCCAAATGTTTTCCATATCAAGGACTACCATCAGAAGTGGGAGAGAGAACGTTAGCCATTTTTTAAAAAGCTTTCAATCAAATTCATTCTCAAAATACTTCAGTCGAATTACTACTTTGATAACGTGATTTCTTAACCAAAATCTGACGAGGTTTCTTAGCACAATTAGCAACTTGAGATTTTGCAATTCTAAGGGAGTGCGGTGCAACCTTTTCCAAGAATATCACACGAATTTTTCTCTACTACTCCAGGTATGTTAAGGCTATCCCTTCTTTCTTTTGGCATGATCCATACGATGCAAACGAAACCTGCAAATGCACAACTTCCATAAATGACTCTATTCATAGAAATGCTAGAGATGCTTATGTTCTTGATTCTCCATGCGTCATATTATTCTATCATCTGTTCATGGGTCTCAGAGAAATACGTAAGTTGAAAAAGTTTACTTCATGATATTATTCAAAGGCATAATGGTCTTATGACACTCCGAGAGAATTTATTAACGTATTTCATATGCATTTCATGCATTTATACACATTGATCCATGACCAGATGGCGTTATATATATATATATATATATNACGTCCGTGATGTACTTATTTATGTGCCTTACATACCCGGTACATTATTCGTACTGATGTCCCTTTTTCTTGGGGATGCTGCGTTTCATGCCCGCAGGTCCAGATAAACAGGTCGAGAGCCTTCCAAGTAGGCTATCAGCTCAGCAGAAGATGTTGGTGCGCTCCATTTGTTTCGGAGTTGCTTGTTTGGTTAGTATGATTTAGACGTGTATTATTTGTTATTGTGGGACTCTGTCCCGACCTTTATGAAAATTATGTATGCTTAGAGGCTTGTAGACAGATGTTATGTACGTAAAAGATTGTATGGCCTTGTCGGCCTATGTTCAGTATACGTGTAGTTATTTTGGCCTTATAGGCCCGTATGTCTTATGTATAAGTTGGTATCGCATGTTGTATTCTACTTATCTCACGGCAGCCTTTCGGCTCAGTTATCTATGATAATATGATATGAAAGGATACGTTATGTTAGTACTCGGTTGAGTAAGGTACCGGGTGCCCGTCGCGGCTCATCGGTTCGGGTCGAGACATATTCCTCCGCTACTACTTTTCACGTCAGAAAAAGAAGCCGCCTCTTTCTTCTCTACTGCCTTTCACGTCGGAAAATCGTTGTATAACTACAGTGTATTTTGTATTTTCCTCAGAGATCTAAAGTGTATTTTGGATTTTCGCCGGAGATTCGACGGGATTTGATTGTGTTCTCCAATTGTAAATACAGTGTATTTTGTATTCTCATCGTAGATTTGACTGTATTTTTTTTTTAAGTTAAATACAGTTAATTTTTGAAATGATTTGAACGTATCCTACATTTTTTTAGTGTAAATACAGTGATATTTTTGTATTTTGCCGGAGATCCGACTGGATATGATTGTACTCTTCCTTTTTAAATATAGTGTTTTGTATTTTCGTCCAAGATTTGACTATATTCTTCATTTCATAATTTTTTTTAGTGTAAATACATTCAATGTTCAACCTTGCCACATCAAATAAGGTTGGATACAATCGAACATTGTATTCAAATACACGCGGAAACATGAATACAGCTTGACAGTGTATTCAAATACACTCAAATACAGCAAATTGTCCAAAAAATTAGCTGCGAAACGTAAATACATAAATTATATCTATGAATTATTAAAAGCTCCTTAAAAGATAGTCATTTCTAAAAGTTTCCCAAAATTTTATTCACACGTCTGTAAAAAAAGAGAATTAGCATTTATGTATTTTGAGGACTCTTAAATGAGAAATGGTTACAAATTTCTTAATAAAATGTATATGTATTTAGTAATGACATTAATCTTGCACTTAAAACATGTAAGTTACTTTAAAAAAAAATTAAAAAAATTATAAGTAATAGTAATATTTTATTATATAGGATTTTCTCATTTTATTTAGTTTACTCATTTATTGTTTTGTATCTTAAATTAGCATAGTTAGACGAACTCTTCTTTGTGTAAGTTGTTTATTATACTCCTTCCGTTCACTTTTACTTGTCGAAAAAGAATTTTGCATATCCCTTAAAAATAATAATGAAGTGTATGATATCCATATTTATTGATGCATATTTTTAATGGATTTGAGAAAATAATTTCAAATGAGTAATTAATATTGTAGGTATAACAGGAAAAAGAAATTGTCTTCTCTTGATATGTTAAAAGTGACAAGTAAAAGTGAAAATTTATTTTTAGAATATTGGACAAGTAAAAGTGGAAGGGGGGAGTATAAGGTATGTAGTATTTTTAGAAAGTTAGAAATCCAAGAAAGGCGATAAGTTACTTAATGTTATTCTTTGTTACTCTAAGTGGGGAGGGTCGGGATCCATAATCTATTTCTTACAATTATTATCTACCAAAGGCAATAAAATTTGGCTAGTTATTGTTATTAGACATTCTTTTCAATTTAGACTGTCTGATTAAGATAAAATTTCCTTTTTCTTTTTTATCTTGTTTCTTTAGATCTTTTTTTCTTTTTGGTTTGTTTCTTGTTTCTAACCAATCCCATTCTTTCTAGAATTTGGTAATTCACTTTCTTTTCCTTCTCCTATATTATCTTGCCACTAGAGTACGCAATTTACTCGAAAATCTTTGCACCGAATTTATATAGGAATAAAAATTGACATTTATTAAAAGAGAACAATTCAGTAAATCCCAATTGGATTCAATGTAGATTTCTGATGCATGTACAACTCTTTATCTCCTACATTAACTATTATATATATATAATATATAATATATATATATATATATATATATATAGTCTCCGCCTATATATGATTAGCTGGTACGAGCAAAATCAAAGGCAGCTAATCAAAACTTAAACCCTAGAAATTCAACCCCTTTTCTTTTTCTTCCATGGCTGTGACCATGCAAGAAAAGGATCCGGAAAACGTTGTAGCTGAAGAAGAATCACCAATCGAACAAGTTCGTTTGACTGTCTCAAACGACGATGATCCTTCAGTTCCTGTTTGGACATTTCGCATGTGGTTCTTAGGACTTTTGTCTTGTGCTCTCCTCTCGTTTCTTAACACTTTCTTCAGTTATAGAGCAGAACCATTGGTCATAACTATGATTACTGTTCAGGTGGCGACGTTGCCGCTTGGTCGGATTATGGCTAGGGTGTTACCGACGAGGAAATTTAAGATTAGATCGTGGGAATTCACGTTGAATCCAGGGCCGTTTAATATGAAAGAACATGTGCTGATTTCTATATTTGCGAATGCTGGCTCGGCTTTTGGGAATGGACCTGCTTATGCTGTTGGAATTGTGGATATTACTAAAGCCTTTTATTTTAGGAACATCTCCTTTTTGGCTGGCTGGATTCTTGTGATCGCCACCCAGGTAGGTAATTGTGGTTTTTTTATTTATTAGTATAATCTCTTCGATCTTGTTAAATTAACTTTTAAGTAGCCAAAAATTCCTCAAAGAAATTGCAAGCAGCAACTCAGTATCTCAGTAATTCTCCGCATGTACCAAATTTCTAAAAATTATGTCCGCATGTATTTTGTCCATCAATGTTTAAGAATAAATCACCTAGCTAGTAATAGTATTGTTTTGCTTCGGCCGGGACTCGGGAGAAACCAAAGATGACTGCACGAGAAATAGAATGTCACAAAATTATATATTTGATGAGGAAAACATGATTGTAGTTAGTCAAAAATAACAAGATAACATGGCTCTTCACGCGATGCAAACTAAATCGATGAAATTAATTGCTAAGCCTGAATTAGTTACTCCTACATTTGTGGGAAAATCCTTGAACTTCATGGTCAATTGCTTTTCAACTCTTTCATACTCCTATAAGAACAAGAGATGAATTGGACATTGAAAAGTATGAGTGCAATTGCTCTATTAATGGATAGACAATGAAGTCCTCTTTCATAATACTAGTCCATCCAAACATTCTCGCCTCAAGTTTACATATATAGTGTTTGTGTATCAGGTTCTGGGATATGGCTGGGCAGGAATTATGAGGAAATATGTGGTAGACCCTGCAGAAATGTGGTGGCCAAGTAGTCTGGTTCAAGTTTCTCTTTTCAGGTAATTTTCTCAAAAAAATCAGCACCCCTGAATAGCACCTGGTGCTTCTTGAATTTGCTTGCAATATTATTATAATGTAACAAGTATAATTTCTCTTGAATTTTGGCAGGGCTCTACATGAGAAAGAAGAAGGGAAATCCTCAAGAGGAAAATTTTTCTTAGTTGTATTAGCTTGCAGTTTTATATGGTACATTGTTCCTGGTTTTCTCTTCCCAACATTGTCAAGCTTATCATTACTTTGCTTGGCATTTCCTAAATCAGTATTAGCCCAACAAATTGGTTCAGGAATGCATGGCCTTGGAATTTTTTCCTTCACTTTTGATTGGGCTACTATAGCATCATACCTTAGTAGCCCTTTAGTTTATCCTTTCTTTTCCATTGTCAATGTCATAGTTGGCTATGTTGCAATTGTCTATATACTAATTCCATTTTCCTATTGGGGGTTGAACCTTTACAATGCCAAGAACTTCCCTCTATTCTCCGCAGATTTATTTAATGCCCAGGGGCAGGTATACAATATCACAGCTATTGTTAATGATAAGTTTGAGTTAGACAAGGTATCATACGCGAAACATGGACATATACATCTCAGTATGTTCTTTGCTGTCACTTATGGCCTGAATTTTGCAGCTGTTGTAGCTACTCTCACTCAAGTTGCTCTATTCAACGGAAAGTAAGTGCTCCTTACTTTTCTTTTTCCCTCCTCCTCCTATTTACTCTACATTTTTAATTCGCCGTAATGTATCTAGATGTTGAAATTGGCACATATATATAGAATGAACAGGACTCTTATTGATGTTGTAGGAAGACTTAGCTATTTTCAGATATGCATAGTTAATGCTTTCCTAATTGTTTAACCAACTAGAATAGAACCTATGCATTACTTGAAAAAGGAACTCTTATACACACACATATAGAGGGAGACAGGGAACCCCCTACAAGTCCAAATATTATTCAGCTTAGGCACGGTTCCTATTGGTTTAGCTCATGAATTAAACTAGTGCTGCTAATTAAGAGAAATGTACTGATAAACAGGGAAATATATCAGAGATTCCGAGCCACATTCAAAGGAAAGCCTGATATTCACACAAGGCTTATGATGAAATATAAGGACATTCCGAACTGGTGGTTTTACATAACCCTTGCACTTTCATTGGCGTTATCGCTTGTTCTGTGTATTTTCATGAAAGATCAAGTTCAGCTTTCGTGGTGGGGGCTTCTCCTTGCTGCCTTTCTTGCCTTAATATTTACCCTACCAATTAGCATCATAACAGCCACGACAAACATGGTCAGTCTTATATTACAAAGTTGAAGTTATGTTTATTTCCTTTTGTTGATGCATTCTTGTTTACTAAACAAAATTTTGCTTCGGATGACAGTCTCCAGGACTAAATGTGATCACGGAATATATTATTGGTATGATAATCCCAGGGTATCCAATAGCCAATGTGTGCTTCAAGACGTTTGGCTATATGAGTATGAGCCAAGCTGTTTCCTTTCTCCAAGATTTTAAGCTTGGTCATTATATGAAGGTTCCTCCAAGATCAATGTTCATTGTTCAGGTATCAACTTTCTTATTCTCTATCCATTTGACAAATAAGGAGTACTATATAAAGAGACTGACTAAAACTTTTATTATTTCCCAAACCAGCTAATTGGAACCATACTTGGTGGTACGATCAATATGGGCGTGGCGTGGTGGCTACTTAATAGCATTAAACACATATGCCAACCTGACTTGCTTCCTCCAAATAGTCCATGGACATGTAATAGCGATAGAGTATTTTTTGATGCATCGGTTATCTGGGGATTAGTAGGACCAAAGAGAATATTTTGGGGAGATTATATTGCCCTAAATTGGTTCTTTGTTGGAGGGGCAGTGGCACCAATTTTAGTGTGGGTGTTACACAAAACATTCCCAAGTCAAAGTTGGATTAAACTGATTAATATTCCAGTACTTTTAGGGGCAACAGCAGCTATGCCACCAGCAACAACATTGAACTTCAACAGCTGGATTTTCTTTGGAATAATGTTCAATTTTGTGATTTTCAGATATAGAAAGAAGTGGTGGCAGAGGTATAATTATGTGCTATCGGCAGCATTAGATGCAGGAGTGGCTTTAATGGGAGTGGTTCTGTTTTTCTGCCTTAGTCTTGAGAATGTTAACTTTTCTTGGTGGGGAACTGGAGGAGAGTATTGTCATTTGGCTACTTGTCCTACTGCCAAAGGTATTTTTGTTGATGGATGTCCTTTCACCTGATTCTACGGAGTAATTTTTCTTTTTATTCTTAGGCTCCAGCTCCATACTGAATTAGAGATATGTTAATCTTTGCACATTTTTTTCCTTTTTCTGGCTTAAAATTTTATTTCGAATTACTTGCCTGTGTTAACTTCCGTTTGGCCATAACAGAAGATTTCTGATCATTTTTTTTGAAAAATAAATTAAAATTTTTTCTTCCACTTACAAAACTTCAATTTTCTTTTTCAAATAAAATACATGTCCACACACAAAATTAATATTTTAACACAACTTCAAAAACTCTTTTTTATGGTTTCAACGAAATTTATATCCAAAACTAGCTTAATAAAAGTTCTAAATATAAGTCGCATGGTATTACACTTGCACAACATGAGCCTTATTTATACGTAAAATAGTCATTAACTACAGTTAAAAAGCAATTTCATTTTGTTAGTTACAAATATTACTAGTGTACAAACGCATGAAGTTAATATAATGTAATCTATATATAAAGCAGTAGGATAAGCAGCCATTTTGTGTCTCATATCTGCAGGCTTAATCGATTCACGTCTATGAAAAGAAACTACTCATTGAAATTTAAATAGTGATAACGGAAGTTTAAAAAAAACTAGTCAAATACAAAAACAAGAGAAATAAGTTCCATTTAGCGCTTTAAGTTCCATAATTTGCATAGTACTAGAATGAAATGTGCTTTAATTGAAAGAATTGGATATAAAGGATTCACATACACATATAGAGGGGTCAAATGAGCGGATATATGTAGCTATATGTAGGAGAGTTAATATGAGTTAAATCAATAAATGAATCGAGTTATAACTTATCCAATATTTGCTTGAGTCAAAACGAGCGGGCCAATTTGTACTAAACAATGGATCAAGCCCGTCTAACTTTAACTTTTTTCATTTATTTGTTTCTTCTTTTATAATTTATTTAGTTACCAAATCAAACTAATAAAAAAATTCTTTATTTATCATGATTATTTCAAACAAACTAAATTCAAAATATTAATTTTGTAAATTATGATATGTTGTTTAAATTTTAACCCAAAATGACTTACCGATGAACATGTGTCCAACCCAACCTGCCTAAGTCTGGCAAATTGGCGAGTTATACTATGATATGCTTAAATTTGATAGCCAAATGTACACAGTTGATATTAATTATCAAATGATAGGGTGCTAAGTCAAAAACTATAGAAGGATGCAAAATACAAAACACTCAAATTTCAGTTTAAATACCGTTTTAGCTGACATAATTGATAGGTTTATTTAAAGATACATTAGCTGTTATTAATAAACACAAATATTGAAAATTTCCCGTTGAGAAATAGAATTGAAATATGTAATCAAGAATCAGTAATTGTTACGGAAGTAAATTAATCCACGTCTTACATTCTTGAATAGTACGGTCTAGCCAATTTTTGAACTGATAACTGAAAAATAGCCAGCGTCTGTCAAGTCATTGAAAAATAGCCACTATTTTGCTGCAACACGGAAAGTTCCAGCATAATATACTGGAGATTGGTGCACATGTGTATGAACTTCCAGCATATTATGCTAGACCGGTATATTATACTGGAGCTCCAGTATATTATGCTAGAAGTCCAGTATATTATATTGGAACTCCAGTATTGTGACGACCCGACCCGTCGTCTCATGAAAACCGCTCCGTTTCCCCTATTTCCTGCTTCGTTATGCTTCATTATTAGTGTCTTGTGTGAACGAGTTGAATTGGGTTGATTTTTGGAAGGAAATGAGACACTTAGTCTCTTTAAGGAAGGCTTGTTTTGGAAAAGTCAACCGGATGTTGACCTATGAGTTAGAAGGCTCGGATGTAGATTCCGACGATTCGGTTAGCTTCGGGGGATGATTTGTGACTTAGGGTGTGATCGGAAGTAATTTTGGAGGTCCGGTGTAGAATTAGGCTTGAATTGGCGAAGTTAGTATTTTGGCGAATTCCGGTTGATAGGTGAGATTTTGATCCGAGGGTCGGAATGGAATTCCGAGAGTTGCAGTAGCTTCGTTAGGTGATTTGGGATGTGTGTGCAAAATTTCAGGTCATTCGGAGGTGTTTCGGTTGGGTTTTTGATCGAATGCGTGTTTCGGAAGTTTTTAAAGAACTTAGGCTTGAATTCGATGTAATTTGATGATTTTGGTGTTAGTTGAGGTGTTTTGATGATTGGAACAAGTTTGGATAATGTTTTAAGACATGTAGGTACTTTTGGTTGAGGTCCCGGGGGCCTCGAGTGAGTTTCGGATGGTTTAACGGGCTAGTTTTGAGGTTGAAAAGTTGCAGGTTTTTCATTTCCAGGTGTTGCAGGATTTAAGTCAATGCGATCGCGTGGGTCAAGCCGCGATCGCATAGAAGGATTTTGGGGCCCTGTGATTTTGCTCTTCGCGATCGCATTAGCATGGCTACGATCGCATAAGTCTGGGAAAATGGTCACTGCGATCGCATGAACTCTGACGCGTTCGCATAGCACATTTTTGGGGGTTTGGGAATTTGCTCATCGCGATCGCGTGCATGAGGCCGCGATCGCATAGAAGAAAAATATAGAGCTGGGTAGAATGTTTTAAAAGCTCATTTCCGCGATTTTGGGTCATTTTTCCTCCATGGTTGATCATTTTGAGAGCTTCTTGGTGGAGATTGAAGAGGGATTCAAGGAGAATCGATTGGAGGTAAGATTTTTGAACTAAAAACACAATTATATTGTGAAATTTGTCTAGAAATTCATGGAAAATTAAGCCAAAAATTGAAGAAACTAGGGCTTGAGTTTTGGGATTTTTAAATAGGAATTTGAAGGGCCATTTTGAGGTCGGATTTGGGAGTTCTTGGTATGTATGAACTCGTGGCGAGATGAGGAATCCATTGATGTGAATTTTGTAATTTTTCGAGAAGTGGGCCCGGGGCTCGGGTTTTGCTAATTTCGGGAATTTCAATGTTTTTCGATTGTTTTCAATTGGGTATTGTCCCATTGGCATATTGTGACGTATTCGTTGTGGTTTTGGTCAGATTCGACGCACGAGAGGTAAATTCGAGAGGCAAGGGCATAGCAAGCTAGGACTTTGGCCAGCTTGAGGTTAGTAATAAATGTAAATGCTGTGTTGAGGGTTTGAAACCCCGAATTTGCACAACGTAGTGCTATGTGAGGTGACTTGCACGCCGGATAACGGGCGTGGGGTAGAGCACCGTCGGGGATTGTGACTTGGTCCGTCCCGTTTAATAAAATTACTACCTAATTGATTGTAGATTTGTAATATCCTTATAAAAATGAATTAATTGTTATAATTGGGCTTCGTGCCAACTACTTGAATCCTTCAGGGATTGTTTTTACTGGTTTCTTACCATATTTATAGATATTGAACTCAGTCCTGGTGTTTGACACTGTTTTGTAAACTCAGCCATTTTTCTTAAAGCAGAAACTAAATTAATATTTTTAAATGAAGTTTGGGCAGAATATTTCAATACTATTGTGCCGAAAGGCTTATGTGATTTTGGACTAATTATTGGATCGGGCTGCACGCCGCAGTGGTATGATAATGATAATGATATGAGGCCAAGGGCCTGTTTGATGCCACGAGATGGCTTATTATTGCGCTTGGGCCGTAAGGGGCCCCTCCCGGAGTCTGCACACCCCCAGTGAGCGTCGTCGACGTTAAATAAATGGAGCGGGTTGCACGGCCGCAGCGGGGTACTGGAGGTACCGGTTTAAACACATTGCATACTTGATTGCCACTTACTTATTTATCTGTTGTGATATTTCTATAATTATTTTCATTATTTTATTGAGTGGATATTATTTAGATTGAGCTGCTGTAATTATAGCTTACTCTGTGCCTGTCCAGGATTTCTTACTCTCAACCCTTATTTATGTTTATTACTTTCTGGGTTGGAAGTACTCACAATACTTCCTGCACCTTGTGTGCAGATCCAGGTACACCACAGGGTGAGTGAGGACTTGTTTAGCTGAGCAGCATTCATCCGGGAGTATCGAGGTAGCTGCATGGCGTTCGCAGCCCCGATCTCTCATCTATTTTATCCTTTTTATCGCCTTTTTCCTAGACAGACTTGTAATAGATGAATAATCTGTTTTTAGAGGCTCATGTTCGTGACACTAGATTCTGTGGGTTGATTAGTATTTTAGTATTTAATTCTGGGGTTTTCGAATGTTAGAGACTATATCAGAATTTCCGCATTTCATTGGAATTTTAGTAGTGAATATTTATTTATCTATTGAGATTAATTGGCTAAGGTTGTGTAAATGGTCGGGCTTGCCTAGCAATGTGTTGGGCGCCATCACGATCGGGGTTTGGGGCGTGACAAGTATAATATACTGGCATTCCAGTATATTATGCTAGAATATTTTTCGGATTTGAACAGTATTTTCATTCAGATTTATCTTTACATGAAAAGTGGCTAAATTACAATTATTGTTAAAATTGTAGCTATTTTCCAATTATCACTTGTAAATCTGGCTATTTCCGAACTTCTTCTCAATTTTGCTTTGCTGCTCCATTTGGTCCTTTGGAATAAAAATAACACAAAAGAGGAACTTTTAGTACATGCTGAACTGTAAATTATTTTGGGAAAGGTAATTAAATGAAATCGGACCTATTTATTTATGAGATGTTGACCGGAAAAAGTACGTAAACAGTGAAAATAATAACAAATGCAAATATAAAATCAACCTTTTATGGCCACAGTTGACCCTTTGGCCATTCTAATTTCGGAAACACAATTGGTATACACTGGGATATCTCCAAACTATAAATAGTTAACAACTAGTAGCTGTTATCAAAACTGTATTGCTTTAAATTAATAAAACAATAAACTTTCTGAAAAATAGAAACAGAAAGTTAGTAAATTAGAACGTCAAAATAAATTCTGAAAACAGTATAGTAACTTTAAAATAAATTTTGAAAATAGTGTAGGAATAAATCGAGCCCACTGAATACACAGTGTGTCCTTAAGAAAATTATTCCCCTGAAGTACCCGAGGTTCTGGAATATATCCTCCCAGGATAGAACGATTTAACTCACCAGTGTATCAGTACCAAAAACGCAGATGAACAGCGAATCACTCGAAGGCTGTAAAACACACTGGAATTTTTGTGCAGAAGAAGAAGAAGATAATTAGAAAATTTCGTAAGTAAATATTCTGGGATTTGAAGGAATATTTATAGCCAATTTGACATTGTTTCTGAAAAGGTTTGCAACCTTTCACAACAGCCATAGCTGTTGGAACAGGTTTGACACAGTTTCAGAACAGCCATAGCTGTTGGAAATATTGCGGGAAAAATAATCGGATTTAAAATAATCCGGGAAAGAAAACTGACCGGACTGGACCGGGTTTGTCACGACCCGGATTTCCCACCCTCGGGAGTCGTGATGGCGCCTACTAATAGGAACTAGGCAAGCCAATTAATTTAACATTTCTCTCAACATCATTAACAATATAAAGAAGAACGAGGCAATTAATATAAAAACGGAAGTCCCGAAACATAAATAACTGAAACCAAGTGCGGAAATTCAAATACTCCTCAAACCAGATCTGGTGTCACTAACTCACGAACTTCTACTGAATGCTAAATACAAAGTCTGAATAAGAATACAGTACTGTCTGATCCGATACAAGGGAAATCAAACGAAAGACAGAGATAAAAGAGACTCCGGGCCATGCGGACGCCAGCAAGCTACCTCGGAAATCTCCGGACTGAAGTAAGCTCCCAACGCTCCTATTGCTGACCAAAGGCTCCTGCTCCGGTACTATGATCTGTGCAAAAAGCACAGAAGTGTAGCATCAACACAACCGACCCCATATGCTGGTAAGTGCCTGGCCTAACCCCGGCGAAGTAGTGACGAGGCTAGACAGGACCTACCAAAAACAACCTGTGCAGATATATATACAAAGGCAATAGAAATAACAACAGAGAACATCAACTAAAAAGGGGAAGGGGGCATGCTCGGGAAAAATACAGCGAATACAGATCAACGGATATAACGACGAAACTATCTCAATACCATAGCTCATATATAAGTGGTCGGCGCGCCACACGATCCCATTTCTTAATTCATAAGTGGACGGCGTGCCACACGATCCCATTTCATAATATATAAGTGGTCGGCGTGCCACACGATCCCATATTATAGCATATAAGTGGACGGCGTGCCACACGATCCCATATTATAGTATATAAGTGGACGGCGTGCCACACGATCCCATATTATAGTATATAAGTGGACGGCGTGCCACACGGTCCCATATTATATTTCAAAATATCTGACTTTGTAAAGAAGGCCCCATTAGGGGAATTCGACAACATAACACTTTAACCCGGCAAGGGTACAGCTAACAGCCCAAATATCCCGGCAAGGGAGAGTACATAATAATAGTCTACACGTCCCGGCAAGGGAATAATTACAACACATCCTCTTTTAAATCACTTCTTTCTCAACTATCACATGCTTGTTCGAGCCAACGCTCCAAAATATACCNTGCACCCTGAAGCTGGTCAAACAAATCATCAATCCTCGACAGTGGATACTTGTTCTTTATCGTCACTTTGTTCAACTGCCGGTAATCAATGCACATCCTCATCGATCCATCCTTTTTCTTCACAAATAACACCAGCGCACCCCAAGGAGAAACACTAGGCCTGATAAAACCCATCTCTAGCAAGTCTTGCAACTGGTCCTTTAACTCCTTTAACTCTGGCGGGGCCATGCGATACGGCGGAATAGAAATGGGCTGCGTGCCTGGGGCCAGATCAATAGAGAAATCAATATCCCTGTCGGGCGGCATACCCGGTAGGTCTGAAGGGAAAACCTCAGGGAACTCCCGAACAATAGGGACAGAATCAATAGAAGGAACCTCTGTGCTGGAATCGCGAACATACGCCAGATAAGCTAGACACCCCTTCTCGACCATGCATCGAGCCTTCACATATGAGATAACACTGCGGGTGGCATGACCTGGGGTCCCTCTCCACTCCAATCGAGGTAAATCTGGCAAAGCCAAGGTCACGGTCTTGGCGTGACAATCCAAGATAGCATGATACGGGGACAACCAATCCATCCCTAATATGACGTCGAAATCCACCATGTCCAAGAGCAATAAATCAACACGGGTCTCAAGACCCTCAAATACTACCACACAGTAACGATGAACTCGGTCGACCACTATAGACTCACCCACCGGTGTAGATACATAAATAGGAATACCCAAGGCATCACTAGGCATAGTCAGGTAGGGTGCAAAATAGGACGACACATACGAATACGTAGACCCAGGGTCAAATAGCACTGAAGCATCCCTATCACAGACCAGAATAGTACCTGTAATAACTGCATCTGAAGCTCAGCCTCTAGCCTGGCTGGAAGAGCATAACACCGGGGCTGGGCCCCACCTCCCTGAACAATATCTCTGGGACGATCGGCTGCTGGCTGGCCTCTACCTCTGGCGGTCCGAGCTCTACCTCTATGATCTCTACCTCCACCTCTATGGCCTCTACCCCCGCCTCTAGCTGGTTGGGTGGCCTGTGGATCACCTGATGCCTGAATCATAGGACGAGGACCCTGCTGCTGAGAGCTGTCAGAAGCTCGAGGGCAATACCTAGCAATATGTCTCGTGTCGCCACACGTGTAACAAGCCCTCGGCTGCTGAGAATAACGGAGTGGTGTGGCGCTGATAGGTGCTGATGGTGAACTGAAAAGCTGCTGGTCAGAAGACTGCGGCTGAGAGCCACGACCACCTGAAGTACCATGTGAGACCTGTAGGGCTGACTGAAAGGGTCTCGGAGGATGGCCTCTACCATAAGAATCCCCACCCCCAAACGAGGTACCACTGAATCTACCTGCATGACGGGGTCTCTTGTCTGACCCATGACCACCTCCCCGTGCAAGAGCCATCTCAACTCTACGGGCCGCATTGGCCGCCTCCTGAAAAGAAATCTCACTACTAGCTCCCATAGCCATCTGGAGACGGATCAACTGAATCAATCCATCAATAAACCTCCGCACCCTCTCTCTCTCGGTGGGGAGTATAATAACAGCATAGCGTGCCAGATCAATGAACCGAGTCTCATACTGTGTGACTGTCATAGAGCCCTGCTGGAGGCGCTCGAACTGCCTGCGTAGTGCCTCCCACTGAGTAACTGGGAGAAACTTCTCCAAAAACAACTCCGCGAACTGATCCCATGTCAATGCTGGAGACCCTGCTGGTCTAGATAGGCAATAGTCCCTCCACCATGTCTTGGTGGATCCTGTAAGCCGGAAGGTGATGAAGTCGACCCCATTGGTCTCCACAATACCCATAGTCCTAAGGATCTCATGGCAGCTGAATAAGAAATCCCGGGGATCCTCTGATGAAGCACCGCTGAATGTGGTGGTGAAGAGCTTGGAGAACCTATCAAGCCTCCACAAAGCATCTGAGGACATAGCCGCTCCATCGCCGGTCTCAGTCACAATACCCGGCTGAACTGCCACCGCTGGCTGAACCACTGGAACCTGAGCCTGGGGAGCTACCTGCTCCGGAGTACGTGTAGCAGGAGTCTGAACCCCTCCTCCAGCCTGAGAAGTGGCTGGTGCTACTGGAAGCAAACCCGCTCTAGTGACGCTCTCCACAAAGCCTACCAATCTGACCAGGGCGTCTTGAAGAACTGGGGTGGCTATGAACCCCTCTGGGACCTGAGCTGGGCCCACCGGAGCTGCTGGGGCTGGAGCCTCCTCATTATAATCAACATGAGGTTCCACCTTTGGGACTGCTGCTCGGGGCTGAGCTCTGCCCCGTCCTCGGCCTCTGGCACGGCCTCGGCCTCTGCCCCTCGCAGGAGCTGCTGCTGGGGGCTCGGGCTGCTGCGCGGTAGAAGAGGAGGCACGTGTTCTCGCCATCTACAAAAGAACAGAGTAGAAAGACAATCAGTATTTGAGAAACAGAATCGCACGACAGGAAAGAACAAAAGTGAAACTTTTCCTAACTCCGTAGCCTCTGGGGGATAAATACAGACGTCTCCGTACCGATCCCTCAGACTCTACCGAGGTTGTCCGTGAGTAGCGAGACCTATGTAACCTAGAGCTCTGATACCAACTTGTCACGACCCGGATTTCCCACCATCGGGAGTCGTGATGGCGCCTACTGTTGGAGCTAGGCAAGCCAAACGTTTAAACATTTTCGGATAACAACATAACAATAATAGAATATCGAGCCTTTAAATAAATGCGGAAGTCTTTTAAAACATAAACAACTGGTAACCCAAAATGCAGAAGTCTAATATTTCACTACCCAAGATTGGAGTCGCTATCTCACGAACTACTAAAGAGTGCTACAAACAAGTATGAATAGAAAAAAAAAATACATAATGTCTGTCTCGGTACAATGAAGCAAACAGAAAATATGGAAAGGGACTTCGTCCTGCGAATGCCAGCTAGGCTACCTCGTAAGTCCCTGGACTGAAAAGGGCTCCCGATCAACTACTGCTGTAGCCCAAGAGCTGCTCCGGTACCGTAATCTATGCAAAAAGCACAGAAGTGTAGCATCAGCACAACCGACCCCATGTGCTGGTAAGTGCCTGGCCTAACTCCGGCGAAGTAGTGACGAGGCTAGACAGGACTACCAAGTCAACCTGAGCAGATATTTATATACAAGTACTACAAAGAAAAAAATAACAGCGGAAAGTAATAATTAAGACTGGGAGGGGAGCATACTTTTGGGGATAACAAATAAAATAGAACGGTAGGAACAAATAAGGAAAACTACAACCAAATCTCTTCTAACACAGAATACGTGGTCGGTGTGCCACACGATCCCAGTTCATGATATATAAGTGGTCGGCGTGCCACACGATCCCAGTTCATGATATATAAGTGGTCGGCGTGCCACACGATCCCATTTCATAATATATAAGTGGTCGGCGTGCCACACGATCCCATTTCATAATATATATAAGTGGACGGCGTGCCACACGATCCCATTTCATAATATATATAAGAATCCNTATAGTTCAAAATATCTAGCTTTGTAAAGAAGGCCCCATTAGGGGAATTCGACAACATAACACTTTAACTCGGCAAGGGTACAGCTAACAGCCCAAATATCCCGGCAAGGGAGAGTACATAATAATAGTCTACACGTCCCGGCAAGGGAATAATCACAACACATCCTCTTTTAAATCATTTCTTTCTCAACTATCACATTCTTGTTCGAGCCAACGCTCCAAAATATACCAATCACAATTCTTCCTCAACCGTTCACATTATATGAAATTTATCAATTAAACAAGGAAATTGTGTCACATCATTCGAATTAAAAGCAATTAAGACTCACGGTCATGCTAGACTCCGGTGCATAGACAACCGTCACCATGCCTATACCGTACTCCACATTTAGCAAGTAGCAAATAACATCCTAATCCTATTCCCTCAAGCCAAAGTTAGAACAAACACTTACCTCGGTCCAAGAATAGCAATCAACTCTCTAATACCGCCTTTCCTCTAAAATCCAACTCCGAAACAATGATATCTAGGCATAGTTAGTTCAATAATATCAATAAGGGCTCAAAAACATAATCCCATAGCCTAGAAATAAAATTCCTATCATTCTTCCAAAAACACCAAAATTCGACACTGGTCCCACATGGTCCAAACACGAGACTCGGACCAAAACCCAATCACCCATAACCCCACGAGTTCAAATATATAATTTGTTTTAAGATTCGACCCCAAATTGAGGTTGAATCACCCAAAATTCTCAAAATCCTAACTCTACCCGAAACCCCTAATTTCTACTTTGATTTCAAGATTTAGGGCTAGGAATTTAGTAATTAATAGAGAAAATTGAAGAAAACAAGTTGAATAATGCTTACCCAAGAAGTTTTGATGAAAGGGAGCTTCAATGGACGCCTAAGTGCTTGGAGAAGAAAGGAGTTCGTGTATTTTTATGAAAATCCCGAGCTACTGTTCTGTTTTTAACTTAAAAATTCGCTGGGCAAAATTGCCCTTCGCGTTCGCGGGAGAGGGGCCGCGTTCGCGAAGGGTAAACTGGGTAGGCTATCGCGATCGCGTGGAGAGAGACGCAAACGCGTAGAAGGAAATTGCTGGGGTCCAGGAACTGTTCTATGCGAACGCGTGGGACTTCACGCCAATGCGATGAAGGAGTTCTGTAGAGCTACGCGATCGCGAGGGTACAAACGCGAACGCGAAGGGGAAAATGAGACTCAGCCCTCAGGGTCAAATAACCCTACGCGAACGCGGGGCTGGGACGCGATTGCGAAGAAAGAGGGAGTAAGGCATCGCGAACGCGGGATGAAGAACGCGATCGCGAAGAGGAAATGGGCTCTGCAACAGCTGAAGCAAAATCTGCTATTTTTCTAAGTGTAAAAACACCCCGAACCACCTCCAATTCACTCCCGAGCCCTTGGGGCTCCTAACCAATCACACACACTAACTCAATAACATCCTACAAACCTACTCGAGCGATCAAATCGCCAAAATAACATCAAAATCATTGAATCAAGCCCCAAGATCATCATTTTCATTTCAAACTTCATAACTTCAAATATTAGATATTTAGGTCCGAAACACGTCAAATGACATCCGATTTCGACCAAACTTTACAGGAAGCGCTTAACACATATTTAAGACTTGTACCGGGCGTCGGAACCAAAATACGAGCCCGATACCATAGTCTTTTAATCAATTTTCATTTCCATTTTCCTTAATAATTTCATAAAAACAATTTCACAGAAAAATTTATTTCTCGGGCTCTCGACCTCGAAATTCGACTCCGGGCATATGCCCGAGTCTCATATTTTTCTACGGACCCTCCGGGCCGTGAAATCACGGGTCCGGGTCCGTTTACCAAAAATGTTGACCAAAGTCAACTTTAATCATTTTAAAGCCACATTTTGATATTTTTCACAGAATTTAACATATAAGCTTTCCGGCTACGCGCCCGGACTGCGCACGCAAATCGAGGCAAGCTGAAATCTAACACGTAGGCTGGATCGCCGTGATACCTCCGAAGCATGGACAGATGAAACACTGGATGCACGGCTGACAAGCTGGGCGGCAAGGCAAGTCTGTAAGCCACCTCTCCCACACAATCGAGAATCTCAAATGGGCCAATGAACCTAGGGCTAAGCTTGCCCTTCTTCCCAAATCTCATCACGCCCTTCATAGGCGACACTCGAAGCAAGACCCGCTCACCAATCATGAAAGCTACATCTCGAACCTTACGATCCGCATAACTAATTTGCCGCGACTGAGCCGAACGAAGCCTGTCCTGAATGATCTTGACCTTATCCAAGGCCTCCTGAACTAAATCTGTACCCAATAACCGAGCCTCCCCCGGCTCAAACCATCCGACTGGAGACCGACATCGCCTACCATACAACGCCTCATATGGAGCCATCTGAATACTGGACTGGTAGATGTTGTTGTAGGCGAACTCTGCTAAAGGCAAAAACTGGTCCCACGAGCCTCCGAAATCAATGACAAAGGCTCGGAGCATATCCTCCAATATCTGAATAGTCCTCTCGGACTGGCCGTCCGTCTGAGGATGGAACACTGTGCTCAACTAAACCTGGGTGCCCAACTCCTGCTGAATTGCTCTCCAGAAGCGCGAGGTAAACTGCGTACCCCGATCCGAAATAATAGATACCGGCACCCCATGAAGGCGAACAATCTCTCGGATGTAGATCTCAGCTAACCTCTCCGATGAATAAGTGGCTGCAACAGGAATAAAATGCGCCGACTTGGTCAGCCTATCAACAATGACCCAAATAGCATCAAACTTCTTCCGAGTCATCGGAAGTCCAGTAACGAAATCCATGGTAATCCTCTCCCATTTCCACTCGGGAAGCTCAATCCTCTGAAACAAACCACCAGGCCTCTGATGCTCATACTTAACCTGCTGACAGTTCAAACATCGAGCCACATATGCAACAATATCTTTCTTCATCCTACGCCACCAATAAAGCTGCCGCAAGTCCTGATACATCTTCGCGGCGCCCGGGTGAATAGAATACCGAGAACTCTGGGCCTCCGCTAAGATCAACTCTCGAATCCCATCGACATTGGGCACACAAACTCGCCCCTGCAACCTCAAAACACCATCATCATCTAAGGTCACCTTCGTGGCACCTCCACGCTGCACCGTGTCTCTCAGGACACACAAATGGGGATCATCAAACTGCCGATCACAGATACGCTCCAATAATGAAGAACGAGCGACCGTACAAGATAACACTCTGCTAGGCTCAGAAATGTCCAACCTCACAAATCGATTGGCCAGGGCCTGAATATCCAAGCAAGACTACCCATGCTGGCGAACTTCCTACTCAATGCATCGGCCACCACATTGGCTCTCCCCGGGTGGTACAGAATAGTAACATCATAATCCTTCAATAGCTCCAACCACCTTCTCTGCCTCAAGTTCAACTCCTTCTGCTTGAACAAGTACTGCAGACTCTTGTGATCAGTGTACACCTCACACGTCACATCATATAGGTAATGCCTCCAAATCTTCAAAGCATGAACAATGGCTGCCAACTCGAGATCATGAACCGGATAATTCTTCTCGTGGATCTTCAACTGCCTCGAAGCATAAGCAATGACTCTGCCATCCTGCATCAATACCGCACCAAGCCCAATACGGGAAGCATCACAATACACTGTATAGGGTCCTGAGCCTGTGGGCAAAACCAATATCGTTGTCGTAGTTAGAGCTGTCTTGAGCTTCTGAAAGTTCGCCTCACACTCATCCGACCATCTGAACTGGGCACCCTTCTGGGTCAATCTGGTCATCGGGGCTGCTATGGATGAAAATCCCTCCACGAACCGGCGGTAATAACCTGCTAACCCCAAGAAACTCCGAATCTCTGAAGCCGATGTTGGTCGAGGCCAGTTCTTGACTGCCTAAATCTTCTTCGGGTCCACCTAAATACCCTTTGCTGATACAACATGACCCAGGAATGCAACCGAACTCAACCAGAACTCGCACTTCGAGAACTTAGCATATAACTGACTATCCTTCAGAGTCTGAAGAACCACTCTGAGGTGCGGCTCGTGCTCCTCCTGGCTGCGGGAGTACACCAAAATATCATCAATAAAGACTATCACGAACATGTCCAAATATGGCCTGAACACTCGGTTCATCAACTCCATGAATGCTGCTGGGGCATTGGTCAACCCAAACGACATGACCAGGAACTCATAATGCCCGTACCGAGTGCGGAATGCTGTCTTAGGGACATCGGATGCCCTAATCCTCAGCTGATGGTAGCCAGATCTCAAGTCTATCTTTGAAAACACCTTTACACCCTGAAGCTGGTCAAACAAATCATCAATCCTCGGCAGTGGATACTTGTTCTTTATCGTCACCTTGTTCAATTGCCGGTAATCAATGCACATCCTTATCGATCCATCCTTTTTCTTCACAAATAACAGTGGCGCACCCCAAGGAGAAACACTAGGCCTGATAAAACCCTTCTCTAGCAAATCTTGCAACTGGTCCTTTAACTCCTTCAACTCTGGCGGGGCCATGCGATACGGCGGAATAGAAATGGGCTGCGTGCCTGGGGCCAGATCAATACAGAAATCAATATCCCTGTCGGGCGGCATACCCGGCAGGTCTGAAGGGAAAACCTCGGGGAACTCCCGAACAATAGGAACAGAATCAATAGAAGGAACCTCTGTGCTGGAATCGCGAACATACGCCAGATAAGCTAGACACCCCTTCTCGACCATGCGTCGAGCCTTCACATATGAGATAACACTGCGGGTGGCATGACCTGGGGTCCCTCTCCACTCCAATCGGGGTAAATCTGGCAAAGCCAAGGTCACAGTCTTGGCGTGACAATCCAAGATAGCATGATACGGGGACAACCAATCCATCCCTAATATGACGTCGAAATCCACCATGTCTAAGAGCAATAAATCAACACGGGTCTCAAGACCCTCAAATACTACCACACAGGAACGATGAACTCGGTCGACCACTATAGAATCACCCACCGGTGTAGATACATAAACAGGAATACCCAAAGCATCACTAGGCATAGTCAGGTAGGGTGCAAAATAGGACGACACATATGAATACGTAGACCCAGGGTCAAATAGCACTGAAGCATCCCTATCACAGACCAGAATAGTACCTGTAATAACAGCATCTGAAGACTCAGCCTCTGGCCTGGCTGGAAGAGCATAACACCGGGGCTGGGCCCCACTTCCCTGGACCATATCTCTGGGACGATCGACTGCCGGCTGGCCTCTACCTCTGGCGGTCCAAGCTCCACCTCTATGATCTCTACCTCCACCTCTATGGCCTCTACCCCCGCCTCTAGCTGGCTGGCCAACCTGTGGATCACCTGATGCCTGAATCATAGGACGAGGACCCTGCTGCTAAGAACTACCCGAAGCTCGAGGGCAAAACCTGACAATATGACTCGGGTCACCACACCATAACAAGCCCTCGGCTGCTGAGAATAATGGACTGGTGGTGCCCTGAAAACTCTGATGAAGAACTGAAAGCTGCTGATCAGAAGAATGCGGCAGAGAACCACCACCACCTGAAGTACCATGAGAAACCTGGAGGGCTGACTGAAAGGGTCTCGGTGAATGGCCTCTACCATAAGAATCCCCACCTCCAGATGAAGTACCACTAAATCTACCTGCATGACGGGGTCTCTTGTCTGGCCCATAACCACCTCCCCGTGCAAGAGCCATCTCAACTCTACGGGCCGCATTGGCCGCCTCCTGAAAAGAGATCTCACTACCAGCTCCCATAGCCATCTGGAGACGTATCGGCTGAATCAATCCATCAATAAACCTCCGCACCCTCTCTCTCTCGGTGGGGAGTATAACAACAGCATAGC
>NW_017671809.1:102582-105876 GCF_001879085.1 Nicotiana attenuata
GCTGAGAATAACGGAGTGGTGGTGCGCTGATAGGTGCTGATGGTGAACTGAAGAGCAGCTGGTACAGAATAATAGCGGCNGAGAACCACGACCACCTGAAGTACCACTGTGAGACCTGTAGGGCTGACTGAAAGGGCCTCGGAGGATGGCCTCTACCATAAGAATCCCCACCTCCAGACGAGGTACCACTAAACCTACCTGCATGACGGGGCCTCTTATCTGACCCATGACCACCTCCTCGTGCAAGAGCCATCTCAACTCTACGGGCCGCGTTGGCCGCCTCCTGAAATGAAATCTCACTCCGGGCTCCCATAGACATCTGGAGACGGATCGGCTGGATCAACCCATCAATAAACCTCCGCATCCTCTCTCTCTCGGTGGGGAGTATCACAATAGCATGGCGTGCTAGATCAATGAACCGGGTCTTATACTGTGTGACTGTCATAGAGCCCTGCTGGAGGCTCTCGAACTGCCTGCGTAGTGCCTCCCGCTGAGTAACTGGGAGAAACTTCTCCAAAAACAACTCTGCAAACTGGTCCCAAGTCAATGATGGCGACCCTACTGGTCTAGATAGGCAATAGTCCCTCCACCAAGTCTTGGCGGATCCTTCCAGTCGAAAGTGGCGAAGTCGACCCCATTGGTCTCCACAATACCCATAGTCTGAAGGATCTCATGGTAGCTGAATAAGAAATCCTGTGGGTCCTCTGAAGGAGTGCCGCTGTATGTGGTGGTGAAGAGCTTGGTGAACCTATCCAGTCTCCACAAAGCATCTTCGGACATAGCCGCTCCATCGCCGGCCTGAGTCACAATACCTGGCTGAACTGCCACAGCTGGCTGAACCACTGGAACCTGAGCCTGGGAGCTACCTGCTCCGGAGTACGTGTAGCAGGAGTCTGAACCCCTCCTCCAGCCTGAGAAGTGGCCGGTGCTACTGGAAGCAAACCCGCTCTAGTGACGCTCTCCACAAAGCCTACCAATCTGACCAGAGCGTCCTGAAGAACTGGGGTGGCTATGAACCCCTCTGGGACCTGAGCTGGGCCCACCGGAGCTGCTGGAGCTGGAACCCCCTCATCATAACCAACATGAGGCTCCACCTCTGGGACTACCGCTGGGGGCTGAGCTTTGCCCTGGCCTCGGCCTCTGGCACGGCCTCGGCCTCTGCCCCTCGTAGGAGCTGCTGCTGGGGGCTCGGGCTGCTGCGCGGTAGAAGAGGAAGCACGTGTTCTCGCCATCTGCGAAAGAACAGAGTAGAAAGACAATCAGTATTTGATAAACAGAATCGCCCAACAGGAAAGAACAAAAGTGAAACTTTTCCTAACTCCGTAGCCTCTAGGGGATAAATACAGACGTCTCTGTACCGATCCCTAAGACTCTACCGAGGTTGTCCGTGAGTTGTGAGATCTATATAACCTAGTCCTCTGATACCAACTTGTCACGAACCGGATTTCCCACCCTCGGGAGTCGTGATGGCGCCTACTAATAGGAGCTAGGCAAGCCAATTAATTTAACATTTCTCTCAACATCATTAACAGTATAAAGAAGAACGAGGCAATTAATATAAAAATGGAAGTCCCGAAACATAAATAACTAAAACCAAGTGCGGAAATTCAAATACTCCTCTACCAAGATCTGGTGTCACTAACTCACGAACTTCTACTGAATGCTGAATACAAAGTCTGAATAAGAATACAGTACTGTCTGATCCGATACAAGGGAAATCAAACGAAAGACAGAGATAAAAGAGACTCCGGGCCATGCGGACGCCAGCAAGCTACCTCGGAAATCTCCGGACTGAAGTAAGCTCCCAACGCTCCTACTGCTGACCAAAGGCTCCTGCTCCGGTACTATGTTCTGTGCAAAAAGCACTGAAGTGTAGCATCAGCACAACCGACCCCATGTGCTGGTAAGTGCCTGGCCTAACCCCGGCGAAGTAGTGACGAGGCTAGACAGGACCTACCAAAAACAACCTGTGCAGATATATATACGAAGGCAACAGAAATAACAACAGAGAACATCAACTAAAAAGGTGAAGGGGGCATGCTCGGGGAAAATACAGCGAATACAGATCAACGGATATAACAACGAAACTATCTCAATACCATAGCTCATATATAAGTGGTCGGCGCGCCACACGATCCCATTTCTTAATTCATAAGTGGACGGCGTGCCACACGATCCCATTTCATAATATATAAGTGGTCGGCGTGCCACACGATCCCATATTATAGCATATAAGTGGACGGCGTGCCACACGATCCCATCTTATAGTATATAAGTGGACGGCGTGCCACACGATCCCATATTATAGTATATAAGTGGACGGCGTGCCACACGGTCCCATATTATAGTTCAAAATATCTGACTTTGTAAAGAAGGCCCCATTAGGGGAATTCGACAACATAACACTTTAACCCGGCAAGAGTACAGCTAACAGCCCAAATATCCCGGCAAGGGAGAGTACATAATAATAGTCTACACGTCCCGGCAAGGGAATAATTACAACACATCCTCTTTTAAATCACTTCTTTCTCAACTATCACATGCTTGTTCGAGCCAACGCTCCAAAATATACCAATCACAATTCTTCCTCAACCGTTCACATTATATGAAATTTATCGATTAAACAAGGAAGTTGTGTTACATCATTCGAATTAAAAGCAATTAAGACTCACGGTCATGCTAGACTCCGGTGCATAGACAACCGTCACCATGCCTATACACCGTACTCCACATTTAGCAAGTAGCAAATAACATCCTAATCCTATTCCCTCAAGCCAAAGTTAGAACAAACACTTACCTCGGTCCAAGAATAGCAATCAACTCTCTAATACCGCCTTTCCTCTACAATCCAACTCCGAAACAATGATATCTAGGCATAATTAGTTCAATAATATCAATAAGGGCTCAAAAACATAATCCCATAGCCTAGAAATGAAATTCCTATCATTCTTCCAAAAACACCAAAATCCGACACCGGTCCCACATGGTCCAAACACGAGGCTCGGACCAAAACCCAATCACCCATAACCCCACGAGTTCAAATATATAATTTGTTTTAAGATTCGACCCCAAATTGAGGTTGAATCACCCAAAATTCTCAAAACCCTAACTCTACCCAAAACCCCTAATTTCTACTTTGATTTCAAGATTTAGGGCTAGGAATTTAGTAATTAACAGAGGAAATTGAAGAAAACAAGTTGAACAATGCTTACCCAAGAAGTTTTGATGAAAAGGAGCTTCAATGGACGCCTAAGTGCTTGGAGAAGAAAGGAGTTCGTGTATTTTTATGAAAAT
>NW_017671809.1:108699-109899 GCF_001879085.1 Nicotiana attenuata
TGAGCACCTATTTAGGCTGATTAAATAAAGTCAAACGAAAAATATGAAATAACTTCAACCAAAGACTAAAAATATAATTAAAGTTCATATGCAGACAATTTTTATTAAAACTCATCCTTTTATAGTGAAATAAATAAATTTTTTGTAACAAAAGAAATAATGACATAAAAATAAGATAAAAGAAAATAAACATTGAAAAAAATATTAGAAAGATCTAAACATGTGACGACCCAAAGGGTCATCACCTGTTTTCTTATTCATTCCGTGCTTCCGAGGCCTCGAAAGCCTCATATAAGGTTGCCTCGATTTGCGTGCGCAGTCCGGCGCGTAGCCGGAAAGCTTAAATATGAATTCTGTGTGAAAAACGCTAAATTTTGATATTAATATGAATATATTTGACTTCGGTCAACATTTTGGGTAAACGGACCAGGACTCGTGATTTGACGGTCCCGGAGGGTCCGTAAAAAAATATGGGACTCGGGCATATCCCCGGAGTCGAATTCCGAGGTCTAGAGCCCGAGTAATGAATTTTTCTGTGAAATTGTTTTTCTGAAATTATTAAGGAAATTGGAAATGAAATTTGATTAAAAGACTGTGGTATCGGGCTCGTATTTTGGTTCCGACGCCCGGTACAAGCCTTATATATGGTTTAAGCGCTTTCTGTAAAATTTGGTTGAAGTTGGACATCGTTTGACGTGTTTCGGACTTAAAATGAAAATTTCAAAGAAAAACACGAGTTTTGAGGCTTGATTTGATGTATATGATGTTATTTTGGCGATTTGATCGCACGGATAAGTCCGTAGGATATTTTTGAGGTTGTGTGTATATTTGGTTAGGAGCCCCGAGGGCTCGGGAGTATTTCGGAGGTGTTCCGGGAGGTTTTAGAACTTAGAAAAGTTGCAGAAAAGTCTGCAACAGGTGCCCAGTCATTTCCTTCTTCGCGATCGTACTCTCTCTCCCGCGTTCGCGAAGCATCAGAATTTCCTTCATCGCGTTCGCGTAAGCCAAATTTGGGACCCCAGTATTTTCCTCTTCGCGTTCGCATTCAACTGTTCGCGAACGCGTAGCCTTGCAGCTTTCTTCATCGCGTTCGCGTGGGCCTTCACACGTTCGCGTAGAACAAATCCTGGACCCCCCAGTTTTTCTCCTTCGCGTTCGCATCCTCCCAATCGCGAACGCGTTGACCTGCCCAGTTACCCT